>NW_025534250.1:0-25000 GCF_020615455.1 Coregonus clupeaformis
AGAGAGAGAGACAGAGAGAGAGAGAGAGAGAGAGAGAGAGAGAGAGAGAGAGAGAGAGAGAGAGAGAGAGAGAGAGAGAGAGATAGATAGATAGATAGATAGATAGATAGATAGATAGATAGATAGATAGATAGATTAATAGATAGATAGATAGATAGAGGTAGATAGATAGATAGATAGATAGATAGATAGATAGTGTGACGTCACGAGAGGCTACACGGCTTTCAGCGGGATTGCTCAAGTAGTGCAAGGAGACAAGAGTTCAAACAAAACAAGGATTTTATTATAGGTCTTGGGGAAATTAACGAAAATATAACAAAATTCTGTTCTCTTGTGGCTCTTTAAGGGTTAACAGTTCAGGGATGTCTCTTCCACATCCAAAATCATAATTCTCACTCAGCTCAGATAACTTTTCCCCAGCCTTACTGTAGTCCACGTTGCAGCTAGTGGCCAACCCAGCAAAAAGTCCTTCCAAATGTCTCACGTATTTCCCACAGGTGCATATATCCAAAGGTGAGTATTTCCCAAAAGGTAAGTATCTCCAAATCCTTATATTCTCATGGAAGTGGACGTGCAGTAGCACTCTTGTCCTCCAGAGAGCCCAGGTTGAGACTGTGTCTTCTTCCTTCCCAAACCTTCCAGCTCATCAGCTCCTCATTTGTTTCAGCTGCGTGGGAAGATTGGCCATAGAGGGTGGAGTTCCCGACCATACCAGCAGATGGAGCCATAGCTGTCTGCGGTTTGCAGCCACCTCAGGGGGATGTAACGATCCCTCCCAGGACACAGCCTCTCGTGACATCACACATCCCTCCACTCCGGGATCGACGCCTCGGTCGGGGTAAAGGCAGCGGCGAAGGCATCACGCCGGGAGAGGGCGTCCGCATTGCCGTGGTGCTTGCCAGACTGCTCTCTCTTCAACTCCTCCAACTCTAGGACCAGGGACTCAGCCTCCTGTTGTCTCCTTGAGTTTCTTACTGAACACATCAGCCTTGGTTTTAGCAGAGTTTAGCTTCTGTTGAGCAGCTTTCAGTTCCTTCTCTCTCTCTGCCTCCGCATTCTTCATCTTGTTCTCCAACACCTTGTACTTTCCTCTGCCTTCTTCTGGACCTCCTTACTCCTGCGCAGGGTCTCCTCTCACACTCTCGATGGTCCTGCGCAGCCCTCCAGCTCCTCTGTTGCTTAGGAAGGAGCTCTGTTGGAGTTTAGCCTGGAGGATATCTAACTCTTCTGTCTTCATGTCTAACTGTTGCTTTAACAAACGATACCTCTCAGCGGTCCCCTTCAGACCAGACAGTTCTTTGTCCAGATTCTGTAGCTCCGTCTCTGTGTCGGTCTGGGCACCTGCCATCCCTATCAGAGCCCGGGCAGGGAGTGAGTAACTCGGAGGGATTGCACCGGAGCCTTCCCCAGGATGAGTCTTGCCTCTCCGTTTCCAGGTACTCGGGTTATCCCTCTCCTGAGACTCTCTCCAGAGTGTGGGTAAAAGGCTGGGCAGTCTCGGCCAATTAGGACAGGACGGGGAGGGAATCAACCACCCCCCGCCGTCGTGTGTATGGTTCCCGTGATGCTGGTCATTGTAGTTCAGTAATGGGGTATTCTCCTGGTGTCCCCCATGGACACAGGAAACTGGGAGGACTTTCCCCGGGGTCAGACACGTTGGGCCCACCAAATCCTTACGCACCAGGTGACCCCGGCTCAGAATCCAGTAAGGCCTCCCACATCATGGTGATTCACAGTTACCGGGCAGTGTGGGGGGTCGATCTGGGCCGCCATCTACTGACTTCCCAAGAGCGAGGCAAAACGGGTGTGTGGGTGCTGAGCTGGAGGACTCCGCAGTGGGCATAGGTTCATCGGCTGGTTTCCCACACTGCCAGGAGATATGTCCCATCTCCCCACACCGGTAACACTGTCGGAAGTTTCCCCCTCCTGGTGTACTCTTCTTGGACCCGTCTGGTTTCTGGCTCCCCCTGGAGCCGGGATAAGTCCTGACGTGGCTGGGTTCCCGAGACCTTGGGGGTCCTTTGGACGGTTCTTCCCATTTGTGGTGGGGGCCGCACTCCTGGGGTCTTTTCGGGAAGCATTCAGCATCTCCGCTTGTGGCCTGGTACTTTTCCACAGCTTCCACGGTCAGATCAGCCGTGGTCAAGGCCTGTTGACTGATGAACCGTTTTTGCCCATAAGGCAGGGGCGCAGTGGGTAACGAATCCACCACAACGCCTCCACCACCGCCGCTGCTGTATTCCTCTGCGGATCCAGCCATTTCCTTGCGATTCGGACAAGTTCATGCATCTGCGCCCGAGGAGGTTGGTCTGGTTGGAAGGTCCAGCTGTGAAAGCGCTGGGCCATACCAAACTTTTGTGAGTCCACATCTGCTGAGGATCTCAGACTTCAGGGCATCATAGTCAGTAAACCTGGTCAGGCCCAGGTCCCGGACAGCATTCAGCGATTCCCGGTTAGAAAGGGGAGCTAACAGACCAACCCACTGTCGCTTGGGCCAGGCTTCCCTAGTGGCCGTGGCCTCAAATGCATGCCCAGGTATGCCTCAATGTCATCAGTAGCTCCCATCTTAGATATAAAGTCACTTGCCTTTATTGGCGGGTATTTTTGGACCACCCTCTGTCTCTGCAACTGCAACTCCTCTGCCTTCAGAAGGTTGGCTTTCTTTGCTCCTCCGGAAGAGAGCCACGTTTGCTTGGCATCTGGGCTTGCTGGCCAGCAACAAGGGCTTTCAATATGTCCTCCATTTCAGTCGGCGGGGAGCCTCACGGCCAACTTGGAAAACTGGGTGATCAAACCTTCGGTATCCTCCTCTGACATGCACTAATAACGCTTGAGCGTGCCCGTATTCTCCACCATCTGTGACGTCACGAGAGGCTACACGGCTTTCAGCGGGATTGCTCAAGTAGTGCAAGGAGACAAGGTTCAAACAAAACAAGGATTTTATTATAGGTCTTGGGAAATTAAGAAAATATAACAAAATTCTGTTCTCTTGTGGCTCTTTAAGGGTTAACAGTTCAGGGATGTCTCTTCCACATCCAAAATCATAATTCTCACTCGCTCAGATAACTTTTCCCCAGCCTTACTGTAGTCCACGTTGCAGCTAGTGGCCAACCCAGCAAAAAGTCCTTCCAAATGTCTCTCACGTATTTCACAGGTGCATATATCCAAAGGTGAGTATTTCCCAAAGGTAAGTATCTCCAAATCCTTATATTCCTCATGGAAGTGGACGTAAGCAGCACTCTTGTCCTCCAGAGAGCCCAGGTTGGAGACTGTGTCTCTTCCTTCCCAAACCTTCAGCTCATCAGCTCCTCATTTGTTTCAGCTGCGTGGGAAGATTGGCCATAGAGGGGTGGGAGTTCCCGACCATAGCCAGCAGATGGAGCCATAGCTGTCTGGGTTTGCAGCCACCTCAGGATGTAACGTCCCTCCAGGACACAGCCTCTCGTGACGTCACAATAGAGTAGATAGATAGATAGATAGATAGATAGATAGATAGATAGATAGATAGATAGATAGATAGATGGATAGATAGATGTTGGCCCCATTACAAACAACAAAAAACAAAACTTAGAATAACTATTAAAGACTACCAGAACCCGCTGGATTCTCCAATTACATTGAATGAACTACTGGACAAAATATAAAAACCCCATCACAACACAGCTCTACTAGACCCGCCCATCACAACACAGCTCTACTAGACCCAATCACAACACAGCTCTCCACTAGACCCGGCATCACAACACAGCTCTACTAGACCCGGCCCATCACAACACAGCTCTACTAGACCCCATCACAACACAGCTCTACTAGACCCCATCACAATACAGCTCTACTAGACCCCATCACAACAAAGCTCTACTAGACCCCATCACAACAAAGCTCTACTAGACCCTATCACAACACAGCTCTACTAGACCCCATCACAACACAGCTCTACTAGACCCCATCACAACACAGCTCTACAAAGTCCCCATCACAACACAGCTCTACTAGACCCGCCCATCACAACACAGCTCTACTAGACCCCATCACAACACAGCTCTACTAGACCCCATCAAGACACAGCTCTACTAGACCCCCATCATAACACAGCTCTACTAGACCCCATCACAACACAGCTCTACTAGACCCCATCACAACACAGCTCTACTAGACCCCATCACAACACAGCTCTACTAGACCCCATCACAACACAGCTGTACAGACCCCATCACAACACAGCTCTACTAGACCCCATCACAACACAGCTCTACTAGACCAGGCCCATCACAACACAGCTCTACTAGACCCCCATCACATCACAGCTCTACCATACCCCATCCCACAACACAGCTATACTAGACCTGACCCATCACAACACAGCTCTACTAGACCCCATCACAACACAGCTATACTAGACCCTGACCCATCACAACACAGCTATACTAGACCTGACCCATCACAACACAGCTCTACTAGACCCCATCACAACACAGCTCTACTAGACCCCATCACAACACAGCTCTACTAGACCCCCATCACAACACAGCTCTACTAGACCCCATCACAACACAGCTCTACTTAGACCCCCATCACAACACAGCTCTACTAGACCCCACCACAACACAAGCTCTACTAGACCCCATCACAACACAGCTCTACTAGACCCATCACAACACAGCTCTACTAGACCCTATCACAACACAGCTCTACTAGACCCCATCACAACACAGCTCTACTAGACCCCATCACAACACAGCTCACTAGACCCCATCACAACACAGCTCTACTAGACCCATCACAACACAGCTCTACTAGACCCCATCACAACACATCTCTACTAGACCCGGCCCATCACAACACAGCTCTACTAGACCCGGCCCATCACAAACACAGCTCTACTAGACCCGGCCCATCGACAACACAGCTCTACTAGACCCCATCACAACACAGCTCTACTAGACCCAGCCCATCACAACACAGCTCTACTAGACCCCATCACAACACAGCACTACTAGACCCCATCCCACAACACAGCTCTACTAGACCCCATCACAACACAGCTCTACCAGACCCCATCACAACACAGCTCTACCAGACCCCATCACAACACAGCTCTACTAGACCCCATCACAACACAGCTCTACTAGACCCCACCACAACACAGCTCTACTAGACCCCATCACAACACAGCACTACTTAGACCCCATCACAACACAGCTCTACTTAGACCCGGCCCATCACAACACAGCTCTACTAGACCCCATCACAACACAGCTCTACCAGACCCCATCACAACACAGCTCTACTAGAACCCCATCACAACACAGTTCTACTAGACCCCATCACAACACAGCTCTACCAGACCCCATCACAACACAGCTCTACTAGACCCCATCACAACACCGCTCTACTAGACCAGGCCCACTTCACAACACAGCTCTACCAGACCCCATCACAACACAGCTATACTAGACCTGACCCATCACAACACAGCTCTACTAGACCCCATCACAACACAGCTCTACTAGACCCCCATCACAACACAGCTCTACTAGACCCCATCACAACACAGCTCTACCAGACCCCATCACAACACAGCTCTACCAGACCCCATCACAACACAGCTATACTAGACCTGACCCATCACAACACAGCTCTACTAGACCCCATCACAACACAGCTCTACTAGACCCCACCACAACACAGCTCTATTAGACCCCATCACAACACAGCTCTACTAGACCCCATCACAACACAGCTATACTAGACCCGGCCCATCACAACACAGCTCTACTAGACCCCATCACAACACAGCTCTACTAGACCCCATCACAACACCGCTCACTAGACCAGGCCCATCACAACACAGCTCTACTTAGACCCCATCACAACACAGCTCTACTAGACCCCATCACAACACAGCTCTACTAGACCCCCATCACAACACAGCTCTACAGACCCCATCACAACACAGCTCTACTAGACCCCATCACAACACAGCTCTACTAGACCCCATCACAACACAGCACTACTAGACCCCATCACAACACAGCTCTACTAGACCCCATCACAACACAGCTCTACCAGACCCCATCACAACACAGCTCTACCAGACCCCATCACAACACAGCTCTACTAGACCCCCATCAGCAACACAGCTCTACTAGACCCCACCACAACACAGCTCTACTAGACCCCATCACAACACAGCACTACTAGACCCCATCAGCAACACAGCTCTACGAGACCCGGCCCATCACAACACAGCTCTAATAGACCCCCATCACAACACAGCTCTACTAGACCACATCACAACACAGCTCTACTAGACCCGGCCCATCACAACACAGCACTACTAGACCCCATCACAACACAGCTCTACTAGACCCCATCACAACACAGCTCTACTAGACCCGGCCCATCCCAACACAGCACTACTAGACCCCCATCCCAACACAGCACTACTAGACCCCCATCACAACACAGCTCTACTAGACCCCATCACAACACAGCTCTACTAGACCCCATCACAACACAGCTCTACTAGACCCCCACCACAACACAGCTCTATTAGACCCCATCACAATACAGCTCTACTAGACCCCATCACAACACAGCTCTACTAGACCCCATCACAACACAGCCTCACTAGACCCCATCACAACACAGCTCTACTTAGACCCCCATCACAACACAGCTCTACTAGACCCCCATCACAACACAGCTCTACTAGAACCCCCATCACAACACAGCTCTGCCAGACCCCATCACAACACAGCACTACTAGACCTGGCCCATCACAACACAGCACTGACCACTACTCCAGGGTTGGGCAGAACACTGTCCTTCGGAGAAGTGGACCACATGATGCAGTCCACACCATGTATCATTCAGATCATCAGCCTACATATGCTGAGGTAACCTCGGCAAAAAGACACCTAGAACAATCAGAGATAGGAGAGGTGGGGCCAACTACTGCATCTAATATGCAGACTACTGGGCTAGACAGACCCTTTAATTCACACACATTCACACGACGCAGACACACACACACACACACACACACACACACACACACACACACACACACACACACACACACACACACACACACACACACACACACACACACACACACACACACACACACACACACACACACACACAAGAAACACATACGTACAAGGGGTTGCAGATTGCATTGCATTGCATTTTACTTATTTTAGTGCAATCTAATTTGTTTATAACTATTCTTTATTTTATTGGCACTGGTATTATAATAATAATTATATATGTAATGATGTGTGTGTGTGTATATACAGTGGCTTGTGAAAGTATTCACCCCCCTTGGCATTTTTCCTATTTTGTTGCCTTACAACCTGGAATTAAAATGGATTTTTGTGGGGGTTTGTGTCATTTGATTGTCACGACTTCCTCCGAAGCTGCCTCCTCTCCTTGTCGGGCAGGCTTAAGGCGTTCATCGTCACCGCCTTCAGCCACTGCCGCTCCTCATCTCTCATTCCATTTGTTTTGTCTTGTTTTTCACACACACCTGGTTCATATCCCCTCAACAGTCCCTGTATAGTATTCCTCTGCCCCCATGTCTTTGTGTGTGATTGTTTTCATGTGGAGGTGTCGATGGCTTGGTGGAGCTTTAACTGTATCGCTGGGATATTCACCCGTGTGTTTGTTTTTCTCCAGTGCGCACCCAACAGCATGGAGTCAGCAGGACACCCGCGAACATTGATTTACACAACATGACTACCACTTTGAAGATGCAAAATATTTTTTATGGTGAAACAAACAAGAAATAAGACAAAAAAAACAGAAAACTTGAGCGTGCATAACTTATTCACCCCCCAAAGTCAATACTTTGTAGAGCCACCTTTGCAGCAATTACAGCTGCAAGTCTCTTGGGGTATGTCTCTATAAGCTTGGCACATCTAGCCACTGGGATTTTTGCCCATTCTTCAAGGCAAAACTGCTCCAGCTCCTTCAAGTTGGATGGGTTCCCTAGTGTACAGCAACTTGAAGTCATACCACAGATTCTCAATTGGATTAACGTCTGGGCTTTGACTAGGCCATTCCAAGACATTTAAATGTTTCCCCTTAAACCACTCTGAGTGTTGCTTTAGTAGTATGCTTAGGGTCATTGTCCTGCTGGAAGGTGAACCTCCGTCCGGTCTCAAATATCTGGAAGACTGAAACAGGTTTCCCTCAAGAATTCCCTGTATTTAGCGCCATCCATCATTCCTTCAATTTTGACCAGTTTCCCAGTCCCTGCCAATGAAAAACATCCCCACAGCATGAGTGCCACCACCATGCTTCACTGTGGGGATGGTGTTCTTGGGGTGATGAGAGGTCTTGGGTTTGCGCCAGACATAGCGTTTTCCTTGATGGTCAAAAAAGCTCATATTTAGTCTCATCTGACCGAGTACCCTTCTTCCATATCTTTGGGGAGTCTCCCACATGCCTTTTGGCGAACACCAAACATGTTTGTATTTTTTCTTTCAGCAATGGCTTTTTTCTGGCCACTCTTCCGTAAAAGCCCAGCTCTGTGGAGTGTACGGCAAAGTGGTCCTGGACAGATACTCCAATCTCCGCTGTGGAGCTTTGCAACTCCTTCAGGGTTATTTTGGTCTCTTTGTTGCCTCTCTGATTAATGCCCTCCTTGCCTGGTCCGTGAGTTTTGGTGGGCGGCCTTCCCTCTTTGGCAGGTTTGTTGTGGTGCCATATTCTTTCCATTTTTTAATAATGTATTTAATGGTGCTCTGTGGGATGTTCAAAGTTTCTGTAATTTTTTATAACCCAACCCTGATCTGTGCTCTCACAACTTTGTCCCCTGACCTGTTTGGAGAGCTCCTTGGTCTTCATGGTGCAGCTTGCTTGGTGGTGCCCCTTGCTTAGTGATGTTGCAGACTCTGGGGCCTTTCAGAATAGGTGATATATACTGAGATAATGTGACACTTAGATTGCACACAGGTGGACTTTATTTAACTAATTATGTGACTTCTGAAGGTAATTGGTTGCACCAGATCTTATTTAGGGGCTTTATAGCAAAGGGTGAATACATATGCATGCACCACTTTCCATTATTTATTTCAGTTTTTGATTTTTTTAATTTTTTGAAACAAGTTATTTTTTTCATTTCACTTCACCAATTTGAACTATTTTGTGTATGTCCATTACATGAAATCCAAATAAAAATCAATTTAAAGTACATGTTGTAATGCAACAAAATAGGAAAAACGCCAAAGGGGATGAATACTTTTGCAAGGCACTGTATATGTATGTATATATATATGTATGTGTATGTATATGTTTGTATATGTGTGTGTGTGTATGTGTGTGTGTGTGTGTGTGTGTGTGTGTGTGTGTGTGTGTGTGTGTGTGTGTGTGTGTGTGTGTGTGTTTATGTATGTATGTATATGTATATATATTTTTTTTCAATGTACTTTACTCAAACCAGTGAATATCACTTATTATAAATGAGATCATTAACTATCAGCTCTTGGAATATCCAGGGCCTGTACTCTTCACATTATGGTTATAAAACAACAAATCCAGAATTGATTAAAAACATCAAGGGACAGGACATCATAATCCTACTGGAAACATGGTGTCGTGGAGACATAGATACTCAGTGTCCCTCAGGCTATAGAGAAAGTTTACTACCATCAATCAAACATAAAATGTTAAATGGGGCCGAGACTCAGGAGGAATCATCATTTGGCATAAGCAGGACTTAGCACTGAATGAAATGAAAAAAGGTACTAATCACATTTGGTTAAGAAACTTAACAAAGGTACAATCTATTGTGACAATGATGTATACATATGTGCAGCTTATGCTCCTCCCTTCAGATTCATCATATTATGATGATCAGTTTTTTGACAATCTCCATACAGAAATCATTCAATTTCAGGCAGAGGGTAAAGTGCTTCTTTGTGGAGATTTCAATGCGAGAACAGGTTCTGAGCCTGACTACACTGATGCGGGAGGTAACCACCACATATTTGGACACCCCTCCTTGTACAGTAGCCCTATTATAAATAATAGAAACAGTCCTGACCAAATGCTGAACAAAAATGGGAAGGAGTTAGTGCATCTCTGTCGAGCCTTAGGCCTGTACATGCTTAATGGAATCAGAGGGGACTCTTTAGGTCAGTTTACTTACTGCTCAGCTCTTGGGTCAAGTGTAGTCGATTATGCCATCACTGACATTGACCCCTCCTCCATAGTGCATTCACTGTCAGACCACAGACACCATTGTCAGATCACAGTCAGATCAACGTGTTTCTGAAGAAATAAACAGCAATACCCATTCAAAAAAACAGCCCAATAAACTCTACAACATGAACCAATTGTACAGATGGGCTCCAAACAGTGCAGAGAAATTAATTGAAACATTGAACTCAAATGAAATGATGAACTATGTACAGGTCTTCAATAACTCACAATAACAAAACAAAAAAGAAGGTGTCAATTCGGCTACTCAAAACATCAATTGCATATTTTTAAAAGCAGCATCAAAAGCAAATTTGAGAAAACCAAAGAAATACATCAGAAACAAAAAAACTAAAATGGTTTGATAACGAACGTAAAACAATTAGAAAACACCTAAGACAAATGTCAAATGAAAAATATAAGTAGCAAAACAACCCAGATCTACGCTGAATACTTTGAAACTCTGAAACAGTATAAACTGAAACTGAAACCCAAGAAATTGAATTATACCAACAAGACACTTGATGAAATTGAAAACGCAATTGACCAAAATCAATTCTGGGACATGTGGAAGAATTTAAGCACGACAAAGCCACAAGAATTAGCCATACAAGATGAAGGAATTTGGAAAACTTATTTTGATAATCTATACAAAAACATCCCCAAAAAGACTTACAACATAACCAATTAGAAATTCAATAAAACATTGAATATCCTTGAATTAGTCATTAAAAACAACCAAAATCCATTAAATTACCCAATAACCCAACAATAACTAAATGAAAAGCTCAAATCTATAAAACCAAAAAAGGCTTGTGGTCTAGATAACATCAGAAATGAAATGCTGAAAAACAGCAGTCCTGAGTTGCAAAATGCTGTGCTTAAATTGTTCAACATAGTTTTATCTTCTGGCTGCTTCCCTGATGTCTGGAACCAGGGGCCCATCTCCCTATCCACAACAGTGGAGACAAATCAGACCCCAATAATTACAGGGGAATTTGCGTAAACAGCAACTTGGGGAAAGGTTTTCTGTAGCATTTTGAATTCAAGAATTCAAACCTTTCTTCAAGAAAAAAATGTAATAGGTAAATGTCAAATTGGCTTTCTCCCCAACCATCGCACTACTGACCATATATACACCTTACACACACTAATTAATAAACACGTCCACCAAAAATAGAGGGCAAAATCTTTGCTTGCTTTATTGACTTTAAAAAAGCATTAGATTCTATTTGGCACAAAGGGCTATTCTTGAAAATTGTCCAAAGTGGGCTTGGTGGTAAGGTTGTATGACTTTATAAAATGCATGTACACAGAAAACAAGTGTGCAATAAAAATCTAAAACCAAAGAACATAATTATTTTCGTAACGTCAGAGGTGTGAGACAAGGCTGCAGATTGAGTCCAAACCTTTTCAACATATATAATTGAATTAGCAGACATGTTGGACCATTCTGCAGCCCCAGGACTCACACTATTTGACACAGAGGTAAAATACCTGCTATATGCCGATGACTTTGGTACTTCTATCACCAACCAAAGGTCTTCAACAGAACCTTAACATTATAGAGCAATATTGCCATAACTGGGCCCTGGCAGTAAATTTCAAAGAAACGAAATCATGATTTTCCAGGAAAACCAGATGTCAGAAACACAAATATAAATTCACCCTGAACAACACCATAATTGAACACACTAAAAATTACTCATACCTTGGTCTGACCATATCTGCATCGGGAAACTTTAATATGGCATTGAATGCACTCCAAGAAAAAGGCCCTTTTATTCAGATTACAACCTCTCACTTTCAGTTATTTGAAAAGGAAATCATCTCCCAAATATCACTATTTCTAAAACAAGCCATAGAAAGTTGATTGCAATTTCAATTTAATCCTCCAGAAACGACAGAACAAATAAAGCAACAAATATTGTGGTTAAACTCAAATATACAAATTGATAAAAAACATGATTTTTTTAAAAAAATGTTTAAAAAAGGTATAATCTTCGTAAATGATATCATAGGTAGGACTGGTGGAGTTATGCCGCACATGCAGCTAACAAAAACATATGGAAATGTCTGCTCTACCCAAAATTACAAACAAATAATTGCAACCTTACCGCAAAAATGGAAGAGGAAAGTGGAAGGGGGAGAAGGTAAGGGAACTTGTCTGTCGGCCTTGCATTAAAGAACATAATTGGTTAAGGAAAATTGTGATAAATAAAAAAGTATACCAGTTTTATTTAAGGACCAAAGGATTGACAGCCGTCCCATATAGATTGCAAAATAGTTGGGAAGAGATTTTTGACGTACCGATCCCATGGCATAGTGTTTATGAACTGACACGCAAAACGACGCCAGATTCAAAACTTAGAATTTTTCAATTGAAATTATTATATAAAATTCTTGCTACCGATAGAATGTTATTTATATGGGGGGTACAATCTTCCCAGCTCTGCAGATTGTTCTGCGAAGAGACAGAATCATTAGATCATTTGTTTTGGTACTGTCCATTTGTATCTTGTTTTTGGACACAGGTCCAGGAATGTCTAAAGGATTGCAATATTTACCTGGAGCTAACCTTGCAGATAGCACTACTGGGTGATCTGAAAAGTCATAGTCAATCGATCAATAATATAATAATACTTTTAGCAAAAATGTTTATTTTCAATTTATAATCAGAACTTTTGTAAAACATCACAGTACAGTTGAAAAATATATGGCAAATAGAAATCCTATATGGATGGTGTTAAGAGATAGATGGGAGGTGTTGAATGGAGTTGAAGGATGGGACTAATAACAACTAACAACAACTAATAACAACAAGATAACTCATGTAAAGCATACTGTGTCCATAATAAGTATATAGGTTATAGGTTGAGAGCTTTTGTGAAAGAGCACAGTTAGAAAGATATGGCATATAGAAGCAAACTGGATGGACATCATGAAAATGATCGGAGAGGTTGAGAGTAGAGGAAGTTCAGGAGCAAAAAGAAACAAAATATAATTATTGTAAAATTGACTGTCCATAAAATGTGTATAGTATGTATAAGCTGGAAGTAGAGGCCTAAGCATAGTTTACTCCAATTAGTCCCGTAGCTCAGTTGGTAGAGCATGGCGTTTGCAACGCCAGGGTTGTGGGTTCGATTCCACCGGGAGGCCAGTATGAAAATGTATGCACTCACTAACTGTAAGTCGCTCTGGATAAGAGCGTCTGCTAAATGACAAAAAATGTATTTAAAAAAATTAGGAAAGGGGTGGGGTTGGAAAGTAATAAAAGGGAAATATATTTTTATAAATATATATGTATTTATATGTATGTATGTGTATGTATGTACAGTGGGGAAAAAAGTATTTAGTCAGCCACCAATTGTGCAAGTTATCCCACTTAAAAAGATGAGAGAGGCCTGTAATTTTAATCATAGGTACACGTCAACTATGACAGACAAAATGAGGGGAAAAAATCCAGAAAATCACATTGTAGGATTTTTAATGAATTTATTTGCAAATTATGGTGGAAAATAAGTATTTGGTCAATAACAAAAGTTTCTCAATACTTTTTATATACCCTTTGTTGGCAATGACACAGGTCAAATGTTTTCTGTAAGTCTTCACAAGGTTTTCACACACTGTTGCTGGTATTTTGGCCCATTCCTCCATGCAGATCTCCTCTAGAGCAGTGATGTTTTGGGGGCTGTCGCTGGGCAACACGGACTTTCAACTCCCTCCAAAGATTTTCTATGGGGTTGAGATCTGGAGACTGGCTAGGCCACTCCAGGACCTTGAAATGCTTCTTACGAAGCCACTCCTTCGTTGCCCGGGCGGTGTGTTTGGGATCATTGTCATGCTGAAAGACCCAGCCACGTTTCATCTTCAATGCCCTTGCTGATGGAAGGAGGTTTTCACTCAAAATCTCACGATACATGGCCCCATTCATTCTTTCCTTTACACGGATCAGTCGTCCTGGTCCCTTTGCAGAAAAAACAGCCCCAAAGCATGATGTTTCCACCCCCCATGCTTCATAGTAGGTATGGTGTTCTTTGGATGCAACTCAGCATTCTTTGTCCTCCAAACACGACGAGTTGAGTTTTTACCAAAAAGTTCTATTTTGGTTTCATCTGACCATATGACATTCTCCCAATCCTCTTCTGGATCACCCAAATGCACTCTAGCAAACTTCAGACGGGCCTGGACATGTACTGGCTTAAGCAGGGGGACACGTCTGGCACTGCAGGATTTGAGTCCCTGGCGGCGTAGTGTGTTACTGATGGTAGGCTTTGTTACTTTGGTCCCAGCTCTCTGCAGGTCATTCACTAGGTCCCCCCGTGTGGTTCTGGGATTTTTGCTCACCGTTCTTGTGATCATTTTGACCCCACGGGGGTGAGATCTTGCGTGGAGCCCCCAGATCGAGGGAGATTATCAGTGGTCTTGTATGTCTTCCATTTCCTAATAATTGCTCCCACAGTTGATTTCTTCAAACCAAGCTGCTTACCTATTGCAGATTCAGTCTTCCCAGCCTGGTGCAGGTCTACAATTTTGTTTCTGGTGTCCTTTGACAGCTCTTTGTTCTTGGCCATAGTGGAGTTTGGAGTGTGACTGTTTGAGGTTGTGGACAGGTGTCTTTATACTGATAACAAGTTCAAACAGGTGCCATTAATACAGGTAACGAGTGAAGGACAGAGGAGCCTCGTAAAGAAGAAGTTACAGGTATGTGAGAGCCAGAAATCTTGCTTGTTTGTAGGTGACCAAATACTTATTTTCAACCATAATTTGCAAATAAATTCATTAAATATCCTACAATGTGATTTTCTGGATTTTTTTTTCTAATTTTGTCTGTCATAGTTGACGTGTACCTATGATGAAAATTACAGGTCTCTCTCATTATTTTAAGTGGGAGAACTTGCACAATTGGTGGCTGAAAAAAAAGTGGTCAGATGACGCAGATGCTAAGCTACAGGACTGTTTTGCTAGCACAGACTGGAACATGTTCCGGGATTCTTCAGACAGCATTGAGGAGTACACCACATCAGTCACTGGCTTCATCAATAAGTGCATCGATGACGTCGTCCCCACAGTGACCCTACGTACATACCCCAATCAGAAGCCATGGATTACAGGAAACATCCGCACTGAGCTAAAGGGTAGAGCTTCCGCTTTCAAGGAACGGGACTCTAACCCGGACGCTTATATGAAATCCCGCTATGCCCTCAGACGAACCATCAAAGAGGCAAAGAGTCAATACAGGACTAAGATTGAATCGTACTACACTGGCTCTGACGCTCGTCGGATGTGGCAGGGCTTGAAAACTATTACAGACTACAAAAGGAAGCACAGCCGCGAGCTGCCCAGTGACACAAGCCTACCAGACGAAGCTAAACCACTTCTATGCTCGCTCGAGGCAAGCAACACTGAAGCATGCATGAGAGCACCAGCTGTTCCCGGATGACTATGTGATCACACTCTCCGTAGCCGATGTGAGTAAGACTTTTAAGCAGGTCAACATTCACAAGGCGGCGCAGGGCCAGACGGATTACCAGGACGTGTACTCCGAGCATGTGCTGACCAACTGGCAAGTGTCTTCACTGACATTTTCAACATGTCCCTGACTGAGTCTGTAATACCAACATGTTTCAAGCAGACCACCATAGTCCCCGTGCCCAAGGACTCTAAGATAACCTGCCTAAATGACTACCGACCCGTAGCACTGACGCCTGTAGCCATGAAGTGCTTTGAAAGGCTGGTCATGGCTCACATCAACAGCATTATCCCAGAAACCCTAGACCCACTCCAATTTGCATACCGCCCCAACAGATCCATAGATTATGCAATCTCCATTGCACTCCACACTGCCCTTTCCCACCTGGACAAGAGGAACACCTACGTGAGAATGCTATTCATTGACTACAGCTCAGCATTCAACACCATAGTGCCCTCTAAGCTCATCACTAAGCTAAGGATCCTGGGACTAAACACCTCCCTCTGCAACTGGATCCTGAGCACGCCCCCATTCTCATCGACGGGGCTGTAGTGGAACAGGTTGAGAGCTTAAGTTCCTTGGTGTCCACATCACCAACGAACTATCATGGTCCAAACACACCAAGACAGTCGTGAAGAGGGCACGACAAAGCCTATTCCCCCTCAGGAGACTGGAAAAGATTTGGCATGGGTCCTCAGATCCTGACTGGTTGCATCACCGCCTGGTATGGCAACTGCTTGGCCTCCGACCGCGAAGGCACTACAGAGGGTAGTGCGTACGGCCCAGATACATCACTGGGGCCAAGCTTCCTGCCATCCAGGACCTCTATAACAGGCGGTGTCAGAGGAAGGCCTCAAAATTGTCAAAGACTCCAGCCACCCTAGTCATAGACTGTTCTCTCTGCTACCGCAGGACGGCAAGCGGCACCGGAGTGCCAAGTCTAGGTCCAAAAGACTTCTCAACAGCTTCACCCCAAGCCATAAGACTCCTGAACAGCTAATCATGGCTACCCGGACTATTTGCACTGCCCCCACCCCATCCTTTTTACGCTGCTACTCTGTTAATTATTTATGCATAGTCACTTTAACTCTACCCACATGTACATATTACCTCAACTAACCGGTGCCCCCATTGACCTCGCAACGTACCCCCCTGTATATATTGTGACGTCACGAGAGGCTACACAGCTTTCAGCGGGATTGCTCAAGTAGTGCAAGGAGACAAGGTTCAAACAAAACAAGGATTTTATTATAGGTCTTGGGAAATTAACGAAAATATAACAAAATTCTGTTCTCTTGTGGCTCTTTAAGGGTTACACAGTTCAGGGATGTCTCTTCCACATCCAAAGTCATAATTCTCACTCGCTCAGATAACTTTTCCCCAGCCTTACTGTAGTCCACGTTGCAGCTAGTGGCCAACCCAGCAAAAAAGTCCTTCCAAATGTCTCTCACGTATTTCCACAGGTGCATATATCCAAAGGTGAGTATTTCCCAAAGGTAAGTATCTCCAAATCCTTATATTCCTCATGGAAGTGGACGGCAGCACTCTTGTCCTCCAGAGAGCCCAGGTTGGAGACTGTGTCTCTTCCCCTTCCCAAACCTTCAGCTCATCAGCTCCTCATTTGTTTCAGCTGCGTGGGAAGATTGGCCATAGAGGGGTGGAGTTCCCGACCATACCAGCAGATGGAGCCATAGCTGTCTGGGTTTGCAGCCACCTCAGGGGGATGTAACGTCCCCCCAGGACACAGCCTCTCGTGACATCCACATCCCCCTCCTCGGGACTGACGTCCTCGTCGGGGTAAAGGCAGCGAAGAAGGCATCACGCCGGGAGAGGGCGTCCCGCATGCGTGGTGCTTGCCAGACTGCCTCTCTTCAACTCCTCCAACTCTAGGACCAGGGACTCAGCCTCCTGTTGTCTCTCCTTGAGTTTCTTACTGAACGACATCAGCCTTGGTTTTAGCAGAGTTTAGCTTCTGTTGAGCAGCTTTCAGTTCCCTCTCTCTCTGCCTCCGCATTCTTCATCTTGTTCTCCAACACCTTGTACTTCTCCTCTGCCTTCTTCTGGACCTCCTTACTACTGCGCAGGGTCTCCTCACACTCCTCGATGGTCCCGCGCAGCCTCTCCAGCTCCTCCTGTTGCTTAGGAAGGAGCTCTGTTGGAGTTTAGCCTGGAGGATATCTAACTCTTCTGTCTTCATGTCTAACTGTTGCTTTAACAAACGATACCTCTCAGCGGTCCCCTTCAGACCAGACAGTTCTTTGTCCAGATTCTGTAGCTCCGTCTCTGTGTCGGTCTGGGCACCTGCCATCCCTATCAGAGCCCGGGCGGGGAGTGAGTAACTCGGAGGATTGCACCGGAGCCTTCCCAGGATGAGTCTTGCCTCTCCGTTTCCCGAGGTACTCGGGTTATCCTCTCTGAGACTCTCTCCAGAGTGGGTAAAAAGGCTGGGCAGTCTCATCCAATTAGGACAGGGACCGGGAGGGAATCAACCACCCCGCCGTCGTGTGTATGGTTCCCTCGTGTGCTGGTCATTGTAAGTTCAGTAATGGGGTATTCTCTGGTGTCCCCATGGACACAGGAAACTGGGGAGGACTTTCCCGGGGTCAGACACGTTAGGGCCCACCAAATCCCTACGCACCAGGTGGCCCGGCTACCAGAATCCAGTAAGGCCTCCACATCATGGTGATTCACAGTTACCGGGCAGGTGGGGGGTCGATCTGGGCCGCCATCTACGACTCCCAAGAGCGAGGCAAAACGGTGTGTGGGTGCTGAGCTGGAGGACTCCGCAGTGGGCATAGGTTCATCGGCTGGTTTCCCACACTGCCAGGAGATATGTCCCATCTCCCCACACCGGTAACACTGCTCCAGTTTCCCCTCCTGGTGTACTCTTCTTTGGACCCGCCTGGTTTCTGGCTCCCCCTGGAGCCGGGATAAGTCCCTGACGTGGCTGGGTTCGGAGACCTTGGGGTCCTTTGGACGGGTTCTTCCCATTTGTGGTGGGGCCGCCTCCTGGGGTCTTTTCGGGAAGCATTCAGCATCTCCGCTGTGGCCTGGTACTTTTCCACAGCTTCCACGGTCAGATCAGCCGTGGTCAAGGCCTGTTGACTGATGAACCGTTTTGCCTCATAAGGCAGGGCGCGTAGGTAACGATCCACCACAACGGCCTCCACCACCGCCGCTGCTGTATTCCTCTGCGGATCCAGCCATTTCCTTGCGATTCGGACAAGTTCATGCATCTGCGCCCGAGGAGGTTGGTCTGGTTGGAAGGTCCAGCTGTGAAAGCGCTGGGCCATACCAAACTTTGTGAGTCCATATCTGCTGAGGATCTCAGACTTCAGGGCATCATAGTCAGTAACCTGGTCAGGGCCCAGGTCCCGGACAGCATTCAGCGATTCCCGGTTAGAAAGGGGGCTAACAGACCAACCCACTGTTGCTTGGGCCAGGCTTCCCTAGTGGCCGTGGCCTCAAATGCATGCAGGTATGCCTCAATGTCATCGGTAGCTCCCATCTTAGATATAAAGTCACTTGCCTTTATTGGGCGGGTAACCAATTTTGGACCACCCTCTGTCTCTGCAACTGCAATTCCCTCTGCCTTCAGAAGGTTGGCTTTCTTTTGCTCCTCCAAGAGAGCCACGTTTGCTTGCATCTGGGCTTGCTGGCCAGCAACAAGGGCTTTCAATATGTCCTCCATTTCAGTCGGGGGGGAGCCTACGGCCAACTTGGAAAACTGGGTGATCAAACCTTTGGTATCCTCCTCTGACATGCACTATTAACGCTTGAGCGTGCCCGTATTCTCCACCATCTGTGACGTCACGGAGGCTACACAGCTTTCAGCGGGATTGCTCGCAAGTAGTGCAAGGAGACAAGGTTCAAACAAAACAAGGATTTTATTATAGGTCTTGGGAAATTAACTAAAAATATAACAAAATTCTGTTCTCTTGTGGCTCTTTAAGGGTTAACAGTTCAGGGATGCTCTCTTCCACATCCAAAGTCATAATTCTCACTCGCTCAGATAACTTTTCCCCAGCCTTACTGTAGTCCACGTTGCAGCTAGTGGCCAACCCAGCAAAAAGTCCTTCCAAATGTCTCTCACGTATTTCCACAGGTGCATATATCCAAAGGTGAGTATTTCCCAAGTAAGTATCTCCAAATCCTTATATTCCTCATGGAAGTGGACGTGCAGCACTCTTGTCCTCCAGAGAGCCCAGGTTGGAGACTGTGTCTCTTCCCTTCCCAAACCTTCAGCTCATCAGCTCCTCATTTGTTTCAGCTGCGTGGGAGAGATTGGCCATAGAGGGGGTGGAGTTCCGGACCATACCAGCAGATGGAGCCATAGCTGCTCTGGGTTTGCAGCCACCTCAGGGGGATGTAACGTCCCTCCAGGACACAGCCTCTCGTGACATCACAATATCTAGCCTCCCTACTGTTATTTTATTTTACTTCTGCTCTTTTTTTCTCAACACTTTTTGTTGTTGTTGTTTTATTTTTAGTGTTAAAATAAATGCACTGTGGTTAAGGGCTGTAAGCAAGCATTTCACTGTAATGTCTACACCTGTTGTATTCGGAGCATGTGACCAATACAATTTGATTTGATTTGATTTGATTTGATTTGACTAAATACTTTTTTCCCCCACTGTATATATATATATATGCAAAAAATATATATATTCTAGTCCAAATTCAAGTCTGCAATTTAAAGGACTTCAAACCCAAGAGCTGAGCCCAGAAACGAGCCCTCTCAGTCAGCTGGTGTTGGACCTAACCAACCAAGCTGACACCAGCACTGCTTCAAAAGAAAGAATTCTAATGAACAAAATCATGAACCAATCAAAGGACTCATATTTACAACATTGAAAAAACGAAAAAAAAATCCCATAACGACTAATGTAGTTATGGTAGTAGGGGTGATGGTAATGATAGCAGTTTAATGATGGTGGTGGTGGTAGTAGTAGTAATGATGATGGTAGTAGGGGTGATGGTAATGATAGCAGTGTAGTGATGGTGGTGGTGGTAGTAGTGGTAATGATGATGGTAGTAGGGGGGGGGATGGCAATGATAGCTAGTTTAACGATGGTGGTGGTGGTAGTAGTAGTAACGATGATGGTAGTAGGGGTGATGGTAATGATAGCAGTCTAACGACGGTGGTAGTAGTAGTAGTAATGACGATGGCAGTAGGGTGATGGCAACGATAGCAGCTAACGGGACGGTGGCGGTAGTAGTAGTAATGACGACGGCAGTAGGGTGATGGAATGATAGCAGCTAACGACGGTGGGAAGCAAGCAAAGAGACGGTAGCAGGGGGATGGCGAACGACAGCAGCCTAACGATGGGAGGCAGCAGTAGTAGACGATGATGGTAGTAGAGGATGGTAATGATAGCAGTTAACGATGGTGGTAGATCAGTGAGAGATAACGATGAGGCAGTAGTAGGGTGATGGTAGTAGACAGCGTAATTATGGTGGTGGTAGTAGCAGTAATGATGATGGAGAGGGTGATGGAATGATACAGTTTAACATGGGGAGAGTAGTAGTAGCAGATGATGGTAGTAGGAAGTGATGGAATGATAGCAGTTAAGATGGTGGTGGCAGTAGCAGTAGTAATGATGATGGTAGTAGGGTGATGGTAATGATAGCAGCTAACGATGGTGGTAGTAGTAGTAGTAATGATGATGGTAGTAGGGGTGATGGTAATGATAGCAGTTAAATGGTGTGGTAGTAGTAGTAGTAATGATGATGGTAGTAGGGGTGATGGTAACGATAGCAGATTAACGATGGTGATGGTGGTAGTAGTAGTAATGATGATGGTAGTAGGGTGGATGGTAATGATAGCAGTTTAACGATGGTGGTAGTAGTAGTAGTAACTGATGATGCAGAGGGTGATGGAATGATAGCAGTCTAAGAGTGGTAGTAGCAGCAGTAGAATGATGATGGTAGTAGGGGTGATGGTAATTGATAGCAGCCTAACGACGGTGGTGGTAGTAGTAGTAATGATGATGGTAGTAGGGGTGATGGTAATGATAGCAGTAATTGATGGTGGTGGTAGTAGTAGTAATGACGATGGAGTAGGGGTGAGGTAATGATAGCAGTTTAACGATGGTGGTGGTAGTAGTAGTAAATGATGATGGTAGTAGGTGATGGTAATGATAGCAGTTTAATCGATGGTGGTGGTAGTAGTAGTAATGATGATGGAAGTAGGGTGATGGTAATGATAGCAGCTAATTATGGTGGTGGTAGTAGTAGTAGTAATGATGATGGTAGTAGGGGTGATGGTAATGATAGCAGTTAACGATGGCGGTGGTAGTAGTAGTAGTAATGATGATGGCAGTAGGGTGATGGCAATGATAGCAGCCTAACGATGGTGGTAGTAGTAGTAGTAATGATGATGGTAGTAGGGTGATGGTAACGATAGCAGTTTAACGATGGTGATGGTGGTAGCAGTAGTAATGATGATGGCAGTAGGGTGATGGCAATGATAGCAGTTAACGATGGTGGTGGTAGTAGTAGTAGTAATGATGATGGTAGTAGGGGTGATGGTAACGATAGCAGTCTAACGACGGTGGTGTAGTAGTAGTAATGATGATGGTAGTAGGGTGATGGTAATGATAGCAGTCTAACGATGGTGGTGGTAGTAGTAGTAGTAATGATGATGGTAGTAGGGTGATGGTAACGATAGCAGTTAACGATGGTGGTGGTAGCAGTAGTAGTAATGATGAGGTAGTAGGGGTGATGGACGATAGCAGCTAAGATGGTGGTGGTAGTAGCAGTAGTAATGATGATGGAGTAGGGTGATGGCAATGATATCAGTTTAAGAGTAGTAGTAGTAGTAATGATGATGGTAGTAGGGGTGATGGTAATGATAGCAGTTTAAGATGGTGGTGGTAGTAGTAGTAGTAGCAATGATGGTAGTAGGGGTGATGGTAAATGAAAGCAGGCCTAACGATGTGGCAGTAGAAGTAGTAATCGATGATGGTAGTAGGGTGATGGCAAATGATAGCAGCTTAACGACGGGTAGTAGTAGTAGTAATGATGATGATGGTAGTAGGGTGATGGTAATGATAGCAGTAAGAGGGGGTGGTAGTAGTAGCAGTAGCAATGATGATGGAGTAGGGGTGATGGTAACGATAGCAGCTAACGACGGTGGTGGCAGTAGCAGTAGTAATGATGATGGCAGTAGGGGTGATGGCAATGATAGCAGTCTAACACGGTGGTGGTAGTAGTAGTAGAGCAATGATGATGGTAGTAGGGGTGATGGTAATGATATCAGTTTAATGATGGTGGTAGTAGTAGTAGTAATGATGATGGTAGTAGGGGTGATGGTAATGATAGCAGTTTAATGATGGTGGTGGTAGTAGTAGTAATGATGATGATGGTAGTAGGGGTGATGGTAATGATGGTAGTTTAATGATGGTGGTAGCAGTAGTAGTAATGATGATGGTAGTAGGGGTGATGGTAATGATATCAGTTTAATGATGGTGGTAGCAGTAGTAGTAATGATGATGGTAGTAGGGGTGATGGTAATGATGGTAGTTTAATGATGGTGGTAGCAGTAGTAGTAATCATGATGGTAGTAGGGGTGATGGTAATGATATCAGTTTAATGATGGTGGTAGTAGTAGTAGTAATGATGATGGTAGTAGGGGTGATGGTAATGATAGCAGTTTAATGATGGTGGTAGTAGTATAGTAATGATGATGGTAGTAGGTGATGGTAATGATAGCAGCTTAATGATGGTGGTAGTAGTAGTAATGATGATGGTAGTAGGGTGATGGTAATGATAGCAGTCTAACGATGGTGATGGTGGTAGTAGTAATGATGATGGTAGTAGGGTGATGGTAATGATAGCAGTTTAACGACGGTGGAGTAGTAGTAGCAATGACGATGGTAGTAGGGGTGATGGTAATGATATCAGTTTAACGATGGTGGTGGTAGTAGAGTAGTAATGATGATGGTAGTAGGGTGATGGTAATGATAGCAGCCTAACGATGGTGGTGGTGGTAGTAGTAGTAATGATGATGGTAGTAGGTGATGTTAATGATAGCAGCTAAGATGGTGGTGGTAGTAGTAGTAGTAATGATGATGGTAGTAGGGTGATGGTAATGATAGCAGTCTAAGATGGTGGTGGTAGTAGTAGTAGTAGTAGTAATGATGATGGTAGTAGGGTGATGGTAATGATAGCAGCCTAACGATGGTGGTGGTAGTAGTAGTAGTAATGATGATGGTAGTAGGGTGACGGTAATGATAGCAGTTTAACGATGGTGGGAGTAGCAGTAGTAATGATGATGGTAGTAGGGGTGATGGCAATAACATCAGCCTAATGATGGTGGTAGTAGTAGCAGTAATGATGATGGTAGTAGGGTGATGGAATGATAAAGCAGTAACGATGGCGGTGGCAGTAGTAGTAGTAGTAATGATGGCAGTAGGGTGATGGTAATGATATGTATCTAACGAGGGGTGTGTAGTAGTAGTAATGATGATGGTAGTAGGGGTGATGGTAATGATAGCAGTTTAACGATGGTGGTGATGGTAGTAGTAGTAATGATGATGATGGTAGTAGGGTGATGGTAATGATGGTAGTCTAATGATGGTGGTAGCAGTAGTAATGATGATGGTAGTAGGGGTGACGGCACAGTTTAATGACGGTGGAGCAGTAGTAGTAATGATGATGGTAGTAGGTGATGGAATGATGGTAGTTTAACGATGGTGGTAGCAGTAGTAGTAATCATGATGGTAGTAGGGGTGATGGCAATGATATCAGCTTAATGATGGGGTGGTGCGCAGCAGTAGTAATGATGATGGTAGTAGGGGAATGTGTAATGATAGCGGTTTAACGATGGTAGTAGTAGTAGTAGTAATGATGACGGTAGTAGGGGTTTCGATGGCAATGAGAGCAGATAACGATGGTGGAGTAGTAGTAATGATGATGTAGTAGGGTGATGGCAACGTGCAGTTTAATGATGGTGGCGTGTAGAGTAGAAGATGATGGTAGTAGGGTGATGGCAATGATAGCAGTCTAACGACGGGGTGGTAGTAGTAGTAACGATGATGGTAGTAGGGGTGATGGCAATGAAATCAGCTTAACGATGGTGGTGGTAGTAGTAGTAGTAATGATGATGGCAGTAGGGTGATGGTAATGATAGCAGAATGATGGGTGGTAGTAGTAGCAAGATGATGGTAGTAGGGTGATGGTAACGATAGCAGTTTAATATGGTGGTGGAGCAGCAGTAATGATGATGGTAGTAAGGGGTGATGGCAATGATAGCAGTCTAATGATGGTGGTGGTAGTAGAGTAGTATTGATGATGGTAGTAGGGGATGGTAAT
>NW_025534250.1:30000-37500 GCF_020615455.1 Coregonus clupeaformis
TGGAAATGGAGAGAGAGGAGAGGAGAGTGAGAGAGGAGAGGAGAGGGAGGGAGGGAGGGAGGGAGGGAGGGGAGCAGAGGAGAGTGAGAGGAGAGGGAGGAGGGAGGGAGAGAGGAGGGAGGGAGGGGAGGGAGGGAGGGAGGGAGGGAGGAGGGAGGAGGGAGGGAGGGAGGAGGAGGGAGGGAGGGAGGGAGAGGGAGAGGAGAGAGGAGAGGAGGGAGAGAGAGGAGAGGGAGAGGAGAGGAGAGGAGAGAGAGGAGAGAAGGAGATGGAGAGGGAGAGGAGAGGAGAGGAGATAGAGAGGAGGAGGAGAGAGAGTAGAGGAGAGGAGAGGAGAGTGAGAGGAGGAGAGTAGAGAGAGAGGAGAGGGAGAGGAGAGATGAGAGGAGAGGAGGAGAGGAGAGGAGATAGAGAGAGAGAGAGAGGAGAGAGAGAGATGGAAGGAAATTGAGAGAGAGATATAGAGAGGAGGAGAGGAGAGGAGAGAGAAAGTATATATGGAGAGGAGAGGAGAGGAGAGGAGAGGAGAGAGGAGTAAGAGAGTATGGAAGGAATGGAGAGGAGAGAGAGAGAGAGGAGAGGAGGAAGGAGAGGAGAGGAGAGGAGAGTGAGAGGAGAGAGGAGGAGAGGGAGGGAGGGAGGGAGGGAGAGGAGGGAGGAGGGAGGGAGGGAGGGAGGGAGGAGGGAGGGAGGGAGCAGAGGGAGGGAGGGCAGAGGAGAGGAGAGGAGAGGAGAGGAGAGGGAGAGGAGGAGAGGAGAGGAGAGGAGGAGAGAGGAGAGGAGAGGAGAGGAGAGGAGAGGGAGGGAGAGTGGAGAGGAGAGGAGAGGGAGATGGAAGGAATGAGGAGAGGGAGAGGAGATAAGAAGAGGAGAGGAGAGAGGGAGGGAGGGAGGAGGAGGAGGGAGGACAGAGGAGAGAGGAGAGGAGAGGAGAGGAGAGGAGAGGAGAGAGAGGGAGGGAGGAGGGAGGGAGGAGGGAGGGAGGGAGGAGGGAGGGAGGAGGGAGGGAAGATGATTAAAGAATTGAAAATTGGGGGGGAGGGAGGAGAGAGAGATGGAGAGGAGATGAGAGGAGAGGAGAGGAGAGATGGAGGAGGGGGAGGAGAGGAGGAGAGGAGAGGAGAGGAGAGGAGAGAGAGGAGATATGGAGAGAGAGAGAGAGAGAGATGAGAGGAGAGGGAGAGGAGAGAGAGAGGAGAGGAGAGGGAGAGAGAGAGAGGAGAGGAGAGATGTAAGAATGGAGAGTGAGAGGAGAGAGAGGAGGAGAGGAGAGGAGAGAGGAGGAGAGGAGAGAGAGGAGAGTGAGAGGAAAGGAGAGATGGAAGGAATGGAGAGGAGAGAGGAGAGGAGAGGAGAGGAGGAGAGAGAGGAGAGGGAGAGGAGAGGAGAGAGGAGAGGAGAGGGAGGGAGGGAGGGAGGGAGGGAGGGAGGGAGGAGAGGGAGGGAGGAGGGAGGGCAGAGGAGAGGAGAGGAGAGGAGAGGAGAGGAGGAGGAGAGATGGAAGGAAATGGAGAGAGGAGAGGAGAGGAGAGGAGAGGAGAGGAGAGGAGAGGAGAGGAAGGAGAGGGAGAGGAGAGGAGAGGAGATGAGGAGGGAGGGAGGAGTGAGGGAGGGAGGGAGGGAGGGAGGGAGGGAGGAGGGAGGAGGGAGGAGGGAGGGAGGGAGGGAGGGAGGGCAGAGGAGAGGAGAGTAGAGGAGAGGAGAGGAGAGGAGATAGAGTGAGAGAGAGTGAGAGGAGTGGAGAGGGGAGAGGAGAGGAGAGGAGAGGAGAGATGGAAGGAATGGAGAGGAGAGGAGAGTAGAGGAGAGGAGAGAGAGAGAGTGAGTAGAGGAGAGGAGAGGAGGAGGAGGAGAGGAGAGGAGATGAGAGATGGAAGGAATGGAGAGGGAGAGGAGAGGGAGAGGAGAGGGAGAGAGAGGAGAGGAGAAGAGAGGAGAGTGAGAGGAGAGGAGAGGTGGGGAGGGAAAGGAGAGAGAGATGGGAAGGAAGGAGAGGAGAGGAGAGAGAGGAGGAGAGAGAGAGGAGAGGAGAGGAGAGGGAGAGGGAGAGAGGAAAGGAAAGGAGAGGGAGAGGAGAGGAGAGGAGGAGGAGAGGAGAGGAGAGGAGGAGGAGAGGAGAGGGAGAGAGAGGAGAGGAGAGATGGGAAGGAATGGAGAGGAGAGGAGAGGAGGAGAGGAGAGGAGAGGAGAGGAGAGAGAGTGAGAGGAGAGGGATGGAGAGGAGAGGAGAGGTGAGAGGGAGAGATGGAAGAATGGAGAGGAGAGGAGAGGAGAGGAGAGGAGAGGAAAAGGAGAGGAGAGGAGAGATGGGAGGGAGGGAGGAGGTGGAGGGAGGAGGAGGGAGGAGGGAGGGAGGGAGGGAGGGCAGAGGAGAGGAGAGGAGAGGAGAGAGAGTGAGAGGCAAGATGGATGGAATGGAGAGGAGAGGGGAGGAGAGGGAGAGAGAGTAGAGAGAGGAGAGGGAGAGGAGAGGAGAGGAGAGGAGAGGAGAGGAGAGGAGAGGGAGAGAGGGAGGGAGGGGAGGGAGGGAGGGAGGGAGGGAGGGAGGGAGGAGGGTGAGGAGGGAGGAGGGAGGGAGGATGGATGGAGGGAGGGAGGGAGGGGCAGAAGAGGAGAGTGAGATGAGAGGAGAGGAGAGAGGAGAGGAGAGGAGGGAGGGAGGAGGAGGGATGGAGGGAGGGAGGGAGGAGGAGGGAGGGAGGGCAGAGGAAGAGGAGAGGAGAGAGAGGAGAGGAGGGAGAGGGAGGGAGGAGGGAGGGAGGAGGGAGTGGAGGAGGAGGGAGGAGGGAGTGATGGAGATGGAGGGAGGCAGAGGAGAGAGGAGGAGATGAGAGGAGAGGAGAGGAGAGGAGAGAGGGAGGGAGGGAGGTAGGGAGGGAGGGAGGGAGGGAGGGAGGGAGGGAGGGCAGAGGGAGGAGAGTGAGAGAGAGGAGAGGAGAGGGAGAGGGGAGAGGAGAGGAGAGGAGAGGAGAGATGGAAGGAATGGAGAGGAGAGGAGAGGAGAGGAGAGTGAGAGGAGAGAGGAGGAGAGGAAAGGAGAGGAGAGAGGAGGAGAGGAGAGATGGAAGAATGGAGAGGAGAGGAGAGGAGAGGAGAGGGGGGAGAGGAGAGGAGGAGGAGAGGATGAGGAGGAGAGAGGAAAGGAGAGGAAAGGAGAGGAGAGATGGAAGGAATGGAGAGGAGGAGAGGAGAGGAGAGAGAGTGAGGGAGAGGAGAGGGAGAGGAGAGGAGAGGAAAGGAGAGGAGAGGAGAGGAGAGGAGAGAGAGGAAGGGGGAGGAGTAGGGAGGGAGGGCAGGAGGAGAGAGAGAGAGGAGAGGAGAGAGAGAGAGAGAGAGATGGAAGGAATGGAGGGAGAGGAGAGGAGAGAGAGGTGAGAGGAAAGGAGAGGAGAGGAGAGGAGAGGAGAGGAGAGGGAGGGAGGGAGGAAGGAGGAGGGAGAGGGAGGAGGAGGGAGGGAGGAGGGAGGGAGGGAGGGAGGCAGAGGGAGGAGGAGGAGTGGGAGGGAGGAGGGCAGAGGAGAGGAGAGAGGAGTAGAGGAGAGGGAGAGGAGAGGAGGGAGAGTGGGAGAGGAGAGGAGAGAGGAGAGATGGAAGGAATGGAGAGGAGAGGAGAGGAGAGAGGGAGAGAGGAGGAGAGGAGAGGAGGGAGGAGGAGGAGAGGAGGAGGAGAGGAGAGGAGAGGTGAGGAAAGGAGAGAGAGAGATGGAAGGAATGGAGAGGAGAGGGAGAGGAGAGGAGAGGAGAGGAGAGGAGGAAAGGAGAGGAGAGGAGAGGAGGAGGAGAGGAGAGGAGAGGAGAAGAGGTGAGGAAAGGAGAGTAGAGAGGAGAGATGGAAGGAATGGAGAGGAGAGGAGAGGAGAGAGAGAGGAGAGGAGGAGGAGAGGGGGGGAGAGAGAGAGGAGAGAGAGGAAGAGAGGAGAGGGAGGAGAGGAGAGGAGAGAGAGGAGGGAAGGAGAGAGAGGAGGGAGGAAGGAAGGGAGAGAGGGAGGAGGAGGGAGAGAGAGAGGAGAGGAGGAGGGAGGAGGAGGAGAGAGGAGGAAAGGATGGGAGAGATGGAAGGATAAGGAGGGGGGAGAGGAGAGGAGAGAAGAGGAGAAGGAAAGGAGAGGAGAGGAGAGGAGGAGGGAGGAGAGGGAAGAGGGAGAGGAGAGATGGAAGGAATGGAGAGGAGAGGAGAGGAGAGAGGAGAGGAGGGGAGGAGAGGCAGAGGAGAGGAGAGGAGAGGAGAGGGAGGGAGGGAGGGAGGGAGGGAGGGAGGGAGGAGGAGGGAGGGAGAGAGGGAGGGAGGGAGGGAGGGAGGGAGGGAGGCAGAGGAGAGGAGAGGAGAGGAGAGAGGAGAGATGGAAGGAGAGGAATGAGGTGAGAGTGGGAGGAGAGGGAGAGGAAAGGGAGAGGAGAGGAGAGGGAGAGTGAGAGGAGAGGAGAGGAGAGAGGGAGAGGAAAGGGGGAGAGAGGAGAGGAGAGGGAGGGAGGGAGGGAGGGAGGCAGAGGAGAGGAGAGGAGAGGAGAGGAGGGAGGGAGGGAGGGAGGAGGGAGGGAGGGAGGGAGGGAGGGAGGGAGGGAGGGAGGGAGGGAGGGAGGGAGGGAGGAGGAGGGAGGGAGGGAGAGAGAGGGAGAGGGTGGAGAGAGAGGAAGGAAGAGAAGAGAGGGAGGAGAGGGAGGAGAGGAGAGGGAGAGGAGAGGGAGAGGGAGGGAGGAGGAGGGGGGGGGGGGGGGGAGGGAGGGAGAGGAGAGGAGAGGAGAGGAGAGGAGAGGAGAGGGGGAGGGAGGGAGGGAGGGAGGAGGGAGGGAGGGAGGGAGGGAGGGAGGGAGGAGGGAGGGAGGGAGGGAGGGAGGGAGGGAGGGAGGAGGAGGGAGGAGAGGAGGAGGGAAGTGAAGAGGAGAGGAGTGAGATGAGGAGGAGAGGAGAGGAGATTGGGAGAGGGAGGAGGAGGGAGAGAGGGAGGGAGGGAGGGAGGGAGGGAGGGAGGGAGGGAGGGAGGGAGGGAGGGCAGAGGGAGAGGAGAGGAGAGGAGAGGAGAGGAGAGGAGAGGAGAGAGAGGAGATGGAGAGAGAGATGAAGGAATGGAGAGGAGAGGAGAGGAGGAGGAGAGGGAGGAGGGAGAGGAGGAGAGGAGAGTGGAGAGGAGAGGAGGAGGGAGGAGAGGAGAGGAGGAGGAGAGGAGAGATGGAGAGGAGATGGAGAGGAGAGGAGAGGAGAGGTGAGGAGAGGGAGAGGAGAGGAGAGGAGAGGAGAGGAGGGAGGGAGAGGAGAGGGAGGGAGGGAGGAGAGGGAGAGGAGAGGAGAGAGAGGAAAGGAGAGGAGGAGAGAGAGGAGGAGGAGGAGAGGAGGAGGAGAGGAGAGGAGAGTGGAGAGGAAAGAGGGAGAGGAGAGGGAGAGGAGAGGAGAGGAGAGGAGAGGGAGAGGAGGAGGAGAGGAGAGGAAAGAGAGGAGAGGAGAGGAGAGGAGGAGGGAGAGGAGTAGAAGATGGAATGGAGATGGAGAGGAAGAGAGGAGAGAGATGAGGAGAGGAGAGGAGAGGAGAGGAGGGAGGGGGGGGAGAGGGGAGGAGGGAGAGGGAGGAGGAGGGAGGAGGAGAGGAGAGGAGAGGAGAGGAGAGGAGAGGAGAGGAGAGGAAAGGAGAGGAGAGATGAGAGAATGAGATGAGAGAGAGGAGAGGAGAGAGAGGAGAGGAGAGGAGAGGAGAGGAAAGGAGAGGAGAGGGAGGAGAGGGAGGGGGGGGGGGAGGAGGAGGGAGGGAGGGAGGGAGGGAGGGGGAGGGGGAGGAGGAGGAGGGAGAGGAGAGGAGAGAGAGGAGGGAGAGGAGAGGAAAGGAGAGGAGAGGAGAGATGGAAGGAATGGAGAGGAGAGGAGAGGAGAGGAGAGGAGAGGAGAGGAAAGGAGGGAGGGAGGAGGGAGAGGATGAGGAGAGGAGAGGGAGGGAGGAGGAGGAGGGGAGAGGAGAGGAGAGGAGAGGATGGAGGGAGGAGGGGAGGGAGGAGGAGAGGAGAGGAGGAGTGAGAGAAGAGAGAGAGAGGAGAGGGAGGAGGAGAGGAGAGGAGGAGGAGGAGGGAGAGGAGAGGAGAGGAGGAGGAGGGAGGAGAGAGGGAGGGAGAGAGGAGAGGAGGAGGAGAGGGGAAGGAATGAAGGGAGAGGAGAGGAGAGAGGGAGAGGAGAGATGGAGAGGAAAGGAGAGGAGAGGAGAGGAGAGGAGAGGAGAGAGAGAGGAAAGGAGGGAGGAGGGATGGGAGAGAGAGGAGAGGAGAGTGAGAGGAGAGTGAGAGGAGAGGAGAGAGAGGAGGAGGAGAGGGAGGGAGGGAGGGAGGGGGAGGAGGAGGGAGGGAGGAGGGAGGGAGAGGAGGGAGGAGGAGGAGGGGAGGAGAGGAGAGGAGAGGAGAGGAGATGGAGGAAGGGAGGGAGAGGAGAGAGGAGAGGAGAGGAGAGGGAGGGGGAGGAGAGGAGAGGAGAGGAGAGATGGATAGGACATGATGATGAGGATGAAGAAGATAGGAATAAAGAGAGGAGAGGAGAGAGAGGAGAGGAGGAGAGGGAGGGAGGGAGGGAGGGAGGGAGGAGGGAGAGGAGAGGAGAGGGAGAGAGGGAGGGAAGAGAGAGAGGGAGGGAGGAGAGGAGAGGAGAGGAGAGGAGAGGAGAGAGAGAGAGAGAGATGGAGAGGAGAGGAGAGGAGAGGAGAGGAGAGAGAGGAGATGGGAGAGGAGAGGAGAGATGAGAAGAGGAATTTTGATGAAGTGGGAGAGAGAGAAAGGTGGATGGAGAGGAGAGGGAGAGGAGAGGAAAGGAGGGAGGGAGAGGAGATGAGGAGAGAGGGAGGGAGGGAGGGAGGGAGGGAGGGAGGGAGGGAGGGAGGGAGGGAGGGAGGGAGGGAGGGAGGGAGGGAGGGAGGGAGGGAGGGAGGGAGGGCAGAGGAGAGGAGAGGAGAGGAGAGAGAGAGGAGAGATGGAAGGAATGGAGAGGAGAGGAGAGGAGGAGGAGAGGAGAGGAAAGGAGAGGAGAGGGAGAGGAGAGGGAGAGGAGAGGAGAGGAGAGGAGAGTGAGAGGGAGAGGGAGAGGGAGGGAGGAAGGGAGGGAGGGAGGAGGGAGGGAGGGAGAGGAGAGGAGAGGAGAGGAGAGGGCAGAGGAGAGGAGAGTGAGAGGGAGTGGAGAGGGGAGAGGAGAGTGAGAGAGGAGAGGAGAGTGAGAGATGGAAGGAATGGAGAGGAGAGGAGAGAGAGAGAGAGAGGAGAGGAGGAGAGGAGAGGGGGGGGGAGAGGAGAGGAGAGTGAGAGAATGGATGGAGAGGAGAGAGGAGAGGAGAGGAGAGGTGAGAGAGGAGAGGAGAGGAGAGGAGAGGAGAGAGGAGAGGAGAGGAGAAGGAAGGAATGGAGAGGGAGAGGGAGAGGAGAGGAGGAGGGAGGGAGGGAGGGAGGGAGGGAGGAGGGAGGGAGGGAGGGAGGGAGGAGGAGGAGGGAGGGAGGGAGGCAGAGGAGAGGAGAGGAGAGGAGAGGAGGAGGAGTAGGATG
>NW_025534250.1:42500-70000 GCF_020615455.1 Coregonus clupeaformis
GAGAGGAGAGGAGAGGAGAGGAGAGATGGAAGGAATGGAGAGAGGAGAGGAGAGGAGAGGAGAGGAGAGGAGAGGAGAGGGAGAGGAGAGGAGAGGAGAGGAGAGAGAGAGGGAAAGAGGAGAAGAGGAGAGAGAGGGAGAGGAAAGGAGAGGGAGAGGAGAGAGAGGAGAGGGAGAGGAGAGGAGAGGAGAGGGAGAGGGAGGGAGGAGGGAGGGAGGGAGGGAGGGAGGGAGGGAGGGAGGGAGGGGAGGGAGGGAGGGCAGAGGAGAGGAGGAGGAGGAGGAGAGAAGGAAGGGGAATGGAGAGGAGAGGAGAGGAGAGGAGAGAGGAAGGAATGGAGAGGAGAGGGAGAGGAGAGGAGAGGAGAGGAGGAGAGGGAGGGAGGGAGGGAGGAGGGAGGGAGGGAGGGAGGGAGGGAGGGAGGGAGGGAGGGAGGGAGGGCAGAGGAGAGGAGAGGAGAGGGAGAGGAGAGGAGAGGAGAGGAGGGAGGGAGGGAGGGAGAGAGGGAGAGGAGAGGAGAGGAGAGGAGAGGGAGGGAGGAGGGAGGAGGGAGAGGGAGGAGGGAGGGAGGGAGGGAGGGAGAGGAGAGGAGAGGAGAGGAGAGGAGAGGAGAGGAGGAGGAGAGGAGAGGGAGGGAGGGAGGGAGGGAGGGGAGGGAGGGAGGGAGGAGGGAGGGAGGGAGGGAGGGAGGGCAGAGAGGAGAGGAGAGGAGAGGAGAGGAGGAGGAGGGAGGGAGGAGGGAGGGAGGGAGGGAGGGGAGGGAGGAGGAGGGAGGGAGGGAGGGAGGGAGGGAGGGAGGGAGGGAGGAGGGAGGGAGGGCAGAGGAGAGAGAGAGGAGATGAGAGGAGAGGAGAGGAGAGGAGAGGAGAGAGAGGAGAGGGAGAGGAGAGGAGAGGAGAGAGGGAGGGGAGGGAGGGAGGGAGGGAGTGGAGGGAGGGAGGGAGGGAGGGAGAGGAGAGGAGAGGAGAGGAGAGGAGAGGAGAGAGAGGAGAGGAGAGGGGGAGAGGAGAGGAGAGGAGAGGAGAGGGAAAGGAGAGGAGAGGAGAGGAGAGGAGAGGAGAGGAGAGGAGACGGAGAGGAGAGGAGAGGAGGAGAGGAGAGGAGAGGAGAGGAGAGAGAGGAGAGAGGAGAGGGAGAGGAGAGAGGGAGGGAGGGTAGGAGGGTAGGAGGGGGAGGAGGGGAGAGAGAGGGAAAGAAGGTAGGAGGGAGGGATAAGAGGAGAGGAGAGGAGGAGAATAGAGGAGGGATGGGAGTGGAGAAGAGGGTAGAGGAGGTAGGGAGGAGAGGAGAGGAGGGGAGAGAAAGGAGAGGAAGGAGGAGAGTAGGAGAGGAGAGGAGAGGAGAGGAGAGAGGAGGAGGAGAGGAGAGGAGAGGAGAGAGAGGAGAGGAGAGGAGAGGAGAGGAGGGGAGGGGAAGGAGGGAGAGGAGAGGAGAGGAGAGGAGAGAGAGAGGAGAGGAGAGGAGAGGAGAGGAGAGGAGAGGAGAGGAGAGGAGAAAGGTTGGAGTAATGTACTATTTTAGTATTGTTCAGGCCACGTCCTGCTGTCAGGGAGAGAAAAAACATCGCTCCTCTGATGGTTACCAACGCCTGAGGCATCCTCCACTCTGACGCCGCAGCTACACGAACCCTTTATCAACAATAACAGAATCACTATATAGCCATATACTGGACATGTTTGTGAATAAAGATGAAGCGATACAACAAAGGAATGGCTCAGATATTTTTCTTGGCTGCAAAACATAACCATAGTGTTCTGGAGACCCAGCCATACTCACTAGACATGTTTCAGGTCAGGATCCTAAAAAACTCCTCAGGGACAAAGTAAGTAGAGTGAAGATAAACTCAGTCAACTAATATCAAGCCCTTAATGTGTGTCAGGTGAAGCAAAGAGGTTGATGATTAGTTGAGAAGTTGAACACAGTTAGGGCTACTGTGGAATAGTTAAATACTGGGGGACCCGAGGGAGAGGAGAGAAAACCACTGTGTGGAAGGAGGTGGGTGACGGGGTAGAGGAGTCTGATGGGGTAGAGGAGTTGATGGGGTAGAGGAGTTGATGGGGTAGAGGAGTCTGATGGGGGTAGAGGAGTCTGATGGGGTAGGAGGAGTTGATGGGGTAGAGGAGTTGATGGGGTAGAGGAGTTGATGGGGTAGAGGAGCTGATGGGGTAGAGAAGTCTGATGGGGGTGATGGGGGATGAGGAGTGATGGGGGTAGAGGAGTCTGATGGGTAGAGGAGTTGATGGGGTAGAGGATTCTGATGGGGGTAGAGGAGTCTGATGGGGTAGAGGAGTCTGATGGGGGTAGAGGAGTCTGATGGGGTAGAGGAGTTGATGGGGGTAGAGGAGTTGATGGGGTAGAGGAGTCTGATGGGGTAGAGGAGTTGATGGGGTAGAGGAGTCTGATGGGGGTAGAGGAGTTGATGGGGGTAGAGGAGTTGATGGGGGTAGAGGATCTGATGGGGGTAGAGAGGAGTTGATGGGGTAGAGGAGTTGATGGGGTGGAGGAGTTGATGGGGGTAGAGGAGTTGATGGGGGTAGAGGAGTCTGATGGGGTAGAGGATAATGGGGGTAGAGGAGTGATGGGGGGAGAGGAGTTGATGGGGTAGAGGAGTTGATGGGGTAGAGGAGTTGATGGGGGTAGAGGGAGTCTGAGTGGGGGTAGAGGAGTCTGATGGGGTAGAGGAGTTGATGGGGGTAGAGGAGTTGATGGGGTAGAGGGAGTCGATGGGGGTAGAGGAGTCTGATGGGGTAGAGGAGTCTGATGGGGGTAGAGGAGTTGATGGGGGTAGAGGGAGTTGATGGGGGTAGGGAGGAGTTGATGGGTAGAGGAGTTGATGGGGTAGAGGGAGTCTAATGGGGGTAGAGGAGTCTGATGGGGGGTTGAGGAGTTGATGGGGGTAGGAGGAGTTGATGGGGTAGAGGAGTCTAATGGGGTAGAGGAGTCTGATGGGGGTAGAGGAGTTGATGGGGGGTAGAGGGAGTTGATGGGGTAGAGGAGTTGATGGGGTAGAGGAGTTGATGGGGGTAGGAGGAGTCTGATGGGGGTAGAGGAGTCTAATGGGGTAGAGGAGTCTGATGGGGGTAGAGGAGTCTGATGGGGTAGAGGAGTGATGGGGTTGAGGAGTCTGATGGGGTAGAGGAGTGATGGGGGTTGATGGGGCGTGAGGAGTCTGATGGGGGTAGAGGAGTTGATGGGGTAGGAGGAGTCTGATGGGGGGTAGAGGAGTTGATGGGGTAGAGGAGTGATGGGGTAGAGGAGTTGATGGGGGGTAGAGGAGTTGATGGGGTAGAGGAGTCTGATGGGGTAGAGGAGTCTGATGGGGTAGGAGGAGCCTAATGGGGGTAGAGGAGTCTGATGGGGTAGAGGAGTCTGATGGGGGTAGAGGAGTCTGATGGGGTAGAGGAGTCTGATGGGGGTAGAGGAGTCTGATGGGGGTAGAGGAGTCTGATGGGGGTAGAGGAGTTGATGGGGTGGAGGAGTCTGATGGGGTAGAGGAGTTGATGGGGTAGAGGAGTTGATGGGGTAGAGGAGTCTGATGGGGTGGAGGGAGTTGATGGGGGTAGAGGAGTCTGGATGGGGGTAGAGGAGTTGATGGGGGGAGAGGAGTAGATGGGTAGAGGAGTCTGATGGGGGGTAGGAGGAGTTGATGGGGTAGGAGGAGTCTGAGTGGGGTAGATGAGTCTGATGGGGTAGAGGGAGTCTGATGGGGTAGAGGAGTTGATGGGATAGAGGAGTTGATGGGGTAGAGGAGTTGATGGGGCCAGAGAGGAGTCGATGGGGGTAGAGGAGTCGATGGGGTAGAGGAGTCTGAGTGGGGGTAGAGGAGTCTGATGGGGTAGAGGAGTCTGATGGGGTAGAGGAGTTGATGGGGGTAGATGGGGGTAGGAGGAGTTGAGTGGGGGAGAGGAGTTGAGTGGGGTAGAGGAGTTGAGGGGGGTAGAGGAGTCTGACTGGGGGTAGAGGAGTCTGATGGGTGAGGAGTTGATGGGGGTAGAGGAGCTGATGGGGAGAGGAGTGATGGGGTAGGAGGAGTTGATGGGGGTAGAGGAGTCTGGATGGGGGTAGAGGAGTCTGATGGGGTAGAGGAGTCTGATGGGGTAGAGGAGTTGAGTGGGGGTAGAGGAGTCTGATGGGGGAAGATGGGGTAGAGGAGGCCTGATTGGGTAGAGGAGTCTGATGGGGGGTAGAGGAGTTGATGGGGGGTAGAGGAGTCTGACGGGGGTAGAGGAGTCTGATGGGGTGAGGAGGGAGTTGATGGGGGGTAGAGGAGTGATGGGGAGAGGAGTTGATGGGGGTAGAGGAGTTGATGGGGTTGAGGAGTTGATGGGGTAGAGGAGTCTGATGGGGGGTAGAGGAGTTGATGGGGTAGAGGAGTTGATGGGGTAGAGGAGTCTGATGGGGTGGAGGAGTTGATGGGGTAGAGGATTGGGATGGGGGTAGAGGAGTTGATGGGGGTAGAGGAGTCTGATGGGGGTAGAGGAGTTGATGGGGTAGGGGAGTTGATGGGGTAGAGGAGTTGAGTGGGGTAGAGGAGTCTGATGGGGGTAGATGGGGTAGAGGAGTCTGATGGGGTAGAGGAGGTCTGATGGGGTAGAGGAGTTGATGGGGGTAGAGGAGTCTGGATGGGGTAGGAGGAGTTGATGGGGTAGAGGAGTTGATGGGGTAGAGGAGTTGATGGGGGTATAGGAGGATGGGGGTAGAGGAGTCTGATGGGGGGGAGGAGTTGATGGGGTAGAGGAGTTGATGGGATAGAGGAGTTGGATGGGGTAGAGGAGTTGATGGGGTAGGAGGAGTGATGGGGTAGGAGGATGATGGGTAGGGAGTGATGGGGTAGAGGAGTGATGGGGGTAGAGGAGTCTGATGGGGTAGAGGAGTGATGGGGGTAGAGGAGTCTGATGGGGGGTAGAGGAGTCTGATGGGGTAGAGGAGTCTGATGGGGGTAGAGGAGTTGATGGGTGAGGAGTCTGATGGGGTAGGGAGGAGTTGATGGGGTAGAGGAGTTGATGGGGTTGAGGAGGATGGGGTAGAGGAGTTGATGGGGTAGGGAGGAGTTGATGGGGTAGAGGAGTTGATGGGGTAGAGGAGTGATGGGGGGTAGAGGAGTCTGATGGGGTAGAGGAGTTAATGGGGGGAGAGGAGTTGATGGGGGTAGAGGAGTTGATGGGGGTAGAGGAGTCTGATGGGGGTAGAGGAGTTGATGGGGGTAGGAGGAGTTGATGGGGGTTGAGAGTGATGGGGTAGAGGAGTTGATGGGGTAGGGGAGTTGATGGGGGAGGAGGAGTTGATGGGGGTAGAGGAGTTAATGGGGGGTAGAGAGGATGGGGTAGAGGAGTGATGGGGTAGAGGAGTCTGATGGGGGTTGATGGGGGTTGAGGAGTTGATGGGGGTAGAGGAGTTGATGGGGGTAGAGGAGTTGATGGGGGTAGGAGGAGTTGATGGGGGTAGAGCCGAGTTGATGGGGTAGAGGAGTTGATGGGGTTGAGGAGGATGGGGGGTAGAGGAGTTGATGGGGTAGAGGAGTTGATGGGGTAGAGGAGTTGATGGGGTAGAGGAGTCTGATGGGGTAGAGGAGTTGATGGGGGGTAGAGGAGTGATGGGGGTAGAGGAGTTGATGGGGTAGAGGAGTTGATGTGGGGGTAGAGGAGTTGATGGGGTAGGAGGAGTGATGGGGGTAGAGGAGTTGATGGGGTAGAGGAGTGAGGGGAGAGGAGTGATGGGGGTAGAGGAGTGATAGGGGTGGAGGAGTGATGGGGGATAATGGAAGGTGGAGGAGCCTCTGTTCAGGTGAAGAGTGGAGAGAGGGTATCAACAGTCAGGGTGGTGTCCATAACAGTCCAGGGTGGTTGTCATCAACAGGTCCAGGGTGGTTGTCATCAACAGTCCAGGGTGGTCTGTCCATCAACAGCAGATTTGGGGTCAGGCCTGAAAGAAGCAGCTCACCCATATACTTCAAAGACCAGAAACCCAAAGTGAAACCCAAAACCCCCCCCCCCCTTCCCTCTCTCTCCCCTCTCCCTCTCTTCTCTCTCTCTCTCTCTCGTCCCCCCCCTCCTCCGTCCCCGTCTCCCCAGCCCTGGTTTCTGGCCCAACCCATCGGTCTGGGACCAATCAGAACAGTTAGAATGTTTTTTGCGCTCTAGAAATCAAGTTGGGGAGGTACTCAGATCCAGACTCACTGAGGAGGAAGAAACCACCACGCCTGTGTGCGTGGTGTAGCTTGGCTGGAGCAAGGAGTCTGGGTAACAGGCTAACAAACAGAAGTTTGAGGAGTTAGAGAGCAGCAGAGGCGATAGAGTGTTAGGAAGCTACTCTGGAAAATAAACTTTACATGCTACCAATTACTAAAAAATATATTTACTTAACTGAAGTTATAAAAAGAGTACTAATCAAAACATTATAAATGATCATAAGTGGTTAAGAGTATTACCCCCTTGAATTAAACCTGGAATTCATTTATTAAATTATTATTATTATTAATTAATTAATTAAAATTGTTTTTTGTGTGTGTATATTTGATTTACACAAATGCTAACTTTGAAGATGCAAAATATTTTTGGGGGTGAAACAAACAAGAAATAAGAAAAAAACTGAACTTGAGCGAGCATAACTATTCACCCCCCCTCAAAGTCAATACTTTGTAGAGCCACCTTTTGAGCAATTAATGAAGCCTTGGGGTATGTAAATTGACATTAGACACTGGGATTTTGTGGCAAACTGCTCCACTCTCAAGTGAATGGGTTCCGCTGGTGTACAGCAACTCCTTAAGTATATCACAGATTCTCAATTGATTGAGGTATGGGCTTTGACTAGGCCATTCCGAAGACATTTAAATGTTTCCTTAAACCACTAAGTGTAGCATATGCTTAGGGTATTGTCTGCTGGAAGTGAATCCCCCGTCCCAGTTCAAATCCTGGAATATGAAACAGGTTTCTAAGAATTTTCATGGATTTAGCACCATCCATCATTCCCAATTTGACCAGTTTCCCGGGCCGAGGAAAAACATCCCCAAAGCATTTTAATTTTAGTAATTTAGCAGAGCTCTTATCAGACGACTTACAGTTAGGGTGAGTGCATAAATTTTTCATACTGCGCCCCCGTGGAAAACGAACCACAACCCTGGCGTTGCAAACGCCATGCTCTACCAACGAGCTACAGGCTGCCCCACCATGCTTACTGTGGGGTGTTTTATTTTAATTTATTTTTATTTAACCTTTATTTAACCAGATAAGAAGCCAGTTGAGAACAAGTTTCATTTACAATGCGACTGGCCAAGATAAAGCAAAGAAGTGGATAAAAACAACAACATATAGTTACAAATGTTTTAAAAAAAACATAAAGTAATAACAAATAGAAAATTATATAAGGTGTGAAAATGTAGTAGTGTGGAGGTAAGGAAAAATAGATAGTGAAATAATTACAATAGTATTAACACTGGAATGATAGATGTGAAGAGATGATGTGCAAATAGAGATATGGGGTGCAAAAATGAGCAAAATAAATAACAATATGGGGATGAGGTAGTTGGGTGGGATAATTTGAGATGGGCTGTGGACAGGTGCAGTGATCGGTAAGCTGCTCTGACAACTGATGCTTAAAGTAGTGGAGGGAGATAAGAGTCTAGCTTAGAGAGATTTTTGAGTTCGCTCAGTCATTGGTAGAGAGAACTGGAAGGAATGGGCCAAAGGAGGTGTTGGCTTGGGGATGACAGTGAGATATACCTGGGAGCAGATACGGTGGGTGTTGTATGGTGACCAATGAAAGATAAGGGGGATTTGCCTAGCAGTGATTTATAGATGGCCTGGAGCAGTGGGTTTGGTGACTTCAATATGTAGTGAGGACCAGCCAACAAGAGCGTACAGGTACAGTGATGGGTGGTATATGGGGCTTTGGGTGACAAAACGGATGGACTGTGATAGACTACATCCAATTTGCTGAGTAGAGTGTTGGGAGGCTATTTTGTAAATGAGCATTGCCGAGGTGGATGAGGATAGAGTTTGACGAGGGCATGTTTGGAGATGAGTGAAGGAGGTTGTTAGGTAAATAGGAAGCAGATTAGATTTAACTTGATTGAGATTTTAAGTGAGTCTGGAAGGGAGTAAGTTAACAGACACCTAGGTATTTGTAGTTGTCAAATCAGGTAGACCCACGAGAGTAGTGATTTAGTGGGTGGGGGGTGCCAGAGGTCGATTGAAGAGCATGCATTTAGTTTGACTAGTGTTTAAGAGAAGTTGGAGGCTACTGAAGAGTGTTGTAGTGGCATTGAAGTGTTTGAGTTTGTTAAGCACAGTGTCAATGAAGGGCCAGATGTATATCAAAATGGTGTAGTATGTGAGAGGTGGATCTGAGAGTCACCAGCAGCAAGAGCGAGCATCATTGATATACACAGAGAATAGAGTGGCCCGAGAATTGGAAACCCTGTGGCACCCCCATAGAGAGAGATAGGTAGAACAACAGGCCCCGATTTGACACATTGAACTCCATCTGAGAAGTAGTTGGTGAACCAGGGAGGCAGTCATTTGAGAAACCAAGGCTATTTAGTTGCCAATAAGAATGCGGTGGTTGACAGAGTGAAAGCTTTTGGCCAGGTCGATGAAGAGGCTGCACAGTACTGTCTATTATCGATCGCGGTTATAATATGTAGACCTTGAGCGTGGTGAAGCGCACCCATGACAGCTGAAACCGGATTGCAAGGGAAGGTAATGTGGATTGAAAATGGTGGGATCTGTTTGTTAATTGGCTTAAAAACTCTCAAAAGGCAGGGCAGGATGGATAAGTCAGTAACATTTGATTAGAGTGTACCCCCTGAAGAGGGGGGATGACCGCGGCAGCTTCCAATCTCTGGGGATCTCAGACGATACGAAAGAGAGGTTGAACAGGCTAGTAATAGGGTTGCAACAATTTCGGCTGCTAATTTTAGAAAGGGTCCAGATTGTCTAGCCCAGCTGATTTGTAGAGGTCCAGATTTTGCAGCTCTTTCAGAGCTCTATCTTCCCGATGCAGCATAAACCACCAGCTGTATGTATGTAGTTCAGCCACGACTTGGTGAGACATAAAATATATTACCGTTTTTAATGTCTGTTGGTAGGATATCCGTGATCGTAGTTTGTCTATTTTGTTCTCCAATGATTGTACGCTTGGCGATAGGACGAGGTAGAGGCAGATAGCATCGCCATCAGATCCTTACGAGGCCCCCCAACCTACGTCCCCAACATCTCGTCTCTCTCTCGCGAATGACGTGGATTTGGGCTTGTAGGGAGTCTGAAGTAAATCCTTCGCATCCGATTCGTTAAAGAAAAAATCTTTGTCCAATACGTGGTGAGTAATCGCTGTCCTGATATCCAGAAGCTCTTTTTGGTCATAAGAGACAGTGGCAGAAACATTATGTACAGAATAAATTACAAATAACGCGAAAAAACACAATAGAACAATCGGTTGGATCCCATAAAACGGCAGCCATCTCCTCCGGTGCCATTTCAATCTCTCTCTGTGTTAATTATACCAACTAACAGTTCCAGAATTGGAGTGAGGTGACCTGGTTATGTCAGCAGCAGACACACACACACACATCGTTATTTCACTGATCTGTAGTCTGTCGCTAGAAGGCCCCAAACCTAGAACACTTACTGTTCTTGATCCAACGATATGAAGAAGAAAAGGAGAATCAGCTGTTACACTTACTGTATGGGGTGATACTAGTTTGTATTTGTCTGTGTGAATACAACCATTGGGTGTACAGTGGGGGAAAAAAAAAAAAGTATTTAGTCAGCCACCAATTGTGCAAGTTCTCCCACTTAAAAAAGATGAGAGAGGCCTGTAATTTTCATCATAGGTACACGTCAACTATGACAGACAAATTGAGAAAAGAAATCCAGAAAATCACATTGCTAGGATTTTTTATGAATTTATTTGCAAATTATGGTGGAAAATAAGTATTTGGTCACCTACAAAACCAGCAAGATTTCTGGCTCTCTCACAGACCTGTAACTTCTTCTTTAAGAGGCTCCTCTGTCCTCCACTCGTTACCTGTATTAATGGCACCTGTTTGAACTTGTTATCAGTATAAAAGACACCTGTCCACAACCTCAAACAGTCACACTCCAAACTCCACTATGGCCAAGACCAAATAGCTGTCAAAGGACACCAGAAACAAAATTGCAGACCTGCACCAGGCTGGGAAGACTGAATCTGCAATAGGTAAGCAGCTTGGTTTGAAGAAATCAACTGTGGGAGCAATTATTAGGAAATGGAAGACATACAAGACCACTGATAATCTCCCCGATCTGGGGCTCCATGCAAGATCTCACCCCGTGGGGTTAAAATGATCACAAGAACGGTGAGCAAAAATCCCAGAACCACACGGGAGGACCTAGTGAATGACCTGCAGAGAGCTGGGACCAAAGTAACAAAGCCTACCATCAGTAACACACCGCCGCCAGGGACTCAAATCTGCAGTGCCAGACGTGTCCCCCTGCTTAAGCCAGTACATGTCCAGGCCCGTCTGAAGTTTGCTAGAGTGCATTTGGACGATCCAGAAGAGGATTGGGAGAATGTCATATGGTCAGATGAAACCAAAATATAACTTTTTTGGTAAAAACTCAACTCGGTCGTGTTTGGAGGACAAAGAATGCTGAGTTGCATCCAAAGAACACCATACCTACTGTGAAGCATGGGGGGTGGAAACATCATGCTTTGGGGCTGTTTTTTTCTGCAAAGGGACCAGGACGACTGATCCGTGAAAGGAAAGAATGAATGGGGCCATGTATCGTGAGATTTTGAGTGAAAACCTCCTTCCATCAGCAAGGGCATTGAAGATGAAACGTGGCTGGGTCTTTCAGCATGACAATGATCCCAAACACATCGCCCTGGCAACGAAGGAGTGGCTTCGTAGAAGAAGCATTTCAAGGTCCTGGAGTGGCCTAGCCAGTCTCCAGATCTCAACCCCATAGAAAATCTTTGGAGGGAGTTGAAAGTCTGTGTTGCCCAGCGACAGCCCCCAAAACATCACTGCTCTAGAGGAGATCTGCATGGAGGAATGGGCCAAAATACCAGAAACAGTGTGTGAAAACTCTTGTGAAGACTTACAGAAAACGTGTGACCTCTGTCATTGCCAACAAAGGGTATATAACAAAGTATTGAGAAACTTTTGTTATTGACCAAATACTTATTTTCCACCATAATTTGCTAATAAATTCATTAAAAAATCCTACAATTTGATTTTCTTGAATTTTTTTCTCTCATTTTGTCTGTCATATTTGACGTGGTACCTATGATGAAAATTACAGGCCTCTCATCATTTTTAAGTGGGAGAACTTGCACAATTGGTGGCTGACTAAATACGTTTTTCCACTGTATATACTTACAGTATCTAGATATTACTAAAGGAGTAACACATGGTTCCATTTTAAGACCTGTTCTTTTAACATACAGTACATCTAGGGGAGATAATGTCCTTTAACAGACAGTACAGCTGGGGAGAGAACGTCTTTAACAGACAGTACAGCTGGGGAGATAATGTCCTTTAACAGACAGTACAGCTAGGGAGAGAACGTCCTTTAACAGACAATACAGCTGGGGAGAGAACGTCCTTAACATACAGTACAGCTAGGAGAGAACGTCCTTTAACATACAGTACAGCTAGGGAGAGAACGCCCTTAACATACAGTACAGCTGGGGAGAGAAACGTCTTAACAGACAGTACAGCTTAGGGAGAGAACGTTCTTTAACAGACAGTACAGCTAGGGAGAGAACGTTCCTCAACAGACAATACAGCTGGGGGAGAGAATGTCCTTTAACAGACAGTACAGCTTAGGGAGAGAACGTCCTTTAACAGAAAATACAGCTGGGGAGAGAACGTCCTTTAACATACAGTACAGCTAGGGAGAGAACGTCCTTTAACAGACAGTACAGCTGGGGAGAGAACGTCCTTTAACAGACAATACAGCTGGGGAGAGAACGTCCTTTAACAGACAGTACAGCTGGGGAGAGAACGCCCTTTAACATACAGTACAGCTAGGGAGAGAACGTCCTTTTAACATACAGTACAGCTAGGGAGAGAACGTCCCTTTAACATACAGACAGCTGGGGCAGAGAACGTCCTTTAACATACAGTGCAGCTGGGGAGAGAACGTCCTTTAACATACAGTACAGCTGGGGAGAGAAACGTCCTTTTAACATACAGTGCAGCTGGGGAGAGAACGCCCTTAACATACAGTGCAGCTGGGGAGAGAACGTCCTTTAACATACAGTACAGCTAGGGAGAGAACGTCCTTTAACATACAGTACAGCTGGGGAGAGAACGTCCTTTAACAGACAGTACAGCTGGGGAGAGAAACGGTCCGGTGACACACAAAAGAGTCTTTGTTCCCCTAGGCCGGTTCTGATAACTACTTTTATCTCTCCGCTCTCTAATCCCCCTCTACCTGGACATTGAAGGAAATGAAAAAGTGTGTTTGATTCCATCAAACCTTATTGGCACATTAACAAAGCTGTCTCTCTGTGTGTTCTCTTGGGTTGTGGTTAGACCTGTGTGTGTGTGTGTGTGTGTGTGTGTGTGTGTGTGTGTGTGTGTGTGTGTGTGTGTTCTACTGAGAGAGCGAGAAAGAGAGAGAACATCATCATATTACTAGCAGCTATTCAGACCTGTGTCTTCTCTACTGGAAAGGCTTACAGCTAACCCTATAACCCTGTTCCATCTCTCGCCAACCCGCTCCATCTCTCGCCAACCCGCTCCAGTCTCTCCAACCCGCTCCAGTCTCGCCAGCCCGCTCCAGTCTCTCCAACCCGCTCCAGTCTCTCCAACCCGCTCCAGTCTCTCCAGCCCGCTCCAGTCTCTCCAGCCCGCTCCAGTCTCGCCAACCCGCTCCAGTTCTCGCCAACCCGCTCCAGTCTCTCACCAACCCGCTCCAGTCTCTCCAACCCGCTCCAGTCTCTCCAGCCCGCCCAGTCTCTCCAGCCCGCTCCAGTCTCTCCAACCCGCTCCAGTCTCTCCAACCCGCTCCAGTCTCTCCAACCCGCTCCAGTCTCTCCAACCCGCTCCAGTCTCTCGCCAACCCGCTCCAGTCTCTCCAACCCGCGCCAGTCTCTCCAGCCCGCTCCAGTCTCGCCAACCCGCTCCAGTCTCTCGCCAACCCGCTCCAGTCTCTCCAGTCTGTATTAATTGTCCGTTATTTTAACCACACTATTGGATAACCAGTGGTGGGGAAAGTAACCAATTGTCATACTTGAGTAAAAGTCGAAAAATAACTCAAGTAAAAGTGAAAGTCACCCAGTAAAATAATACTTCAGTAAAAGTCTAAAAGTATTTGGAATAAAAATTATGTCATATATACAAAAGTAAATGTAATTACAAAAATATACTTAAGTATCAAAAGTAAAAGTATAAATCCTTTCAAATTCCTTATATTAAGCAAACCAGATGGCACATATTTTAATTTAATTTATTTATGGATAGCCAGGGGCACACTCCAACAAACAAAGCACGTGTGTTTAGTGAGTCCACCTGATCAGAGGCAGTAGGGAGGACCATGGATATTCTCTTGATAAGTGTGTGAATTTCACCATCGTCCTGCTAAGCATTCAACATGTAACAAGTACTTTTGGGTGTCAGGGAAAATGTATGGAGTAAAAAGTACAGTGGGGAAAAAAGTATTTAGTCAGCCACCAATTGTGCAAGTTCTCCCACTTAAAAAAGATGAGAGAGGCCTGTAATTTTCATCATAGGTACACGTCAACTATGACAGACAAATTGAGAAAAGATAATCCAGAAAAATCACATTGTAGGATTTTTAATGAATTTATTTGCAAATTATGGTGGAAAAATAAGTATTTGGTCACCTACAAACAAGCAAGATTTCTGGCTCACAGACCTGTAACTTCTTCTTTAAGAGGCTCCTCTGTCCTCCACTCGTTACCTGTATTAATGGCACCTGTTTGAACTTGTATCAGTATAAAAGACACCTGTCCACAACCTCAAACAGTCACACTCCAAACTCCACTATGGCCAACACCAAAGAGCTGTCAAAGGTCACCAGAAACAAAATTGTAGACCTCCACCAGGCTGGGAAGACTGAATCTGCAATAGGTAAGCAGCTTGGTTTGAAGAAATCAACTGTGGGAGCAATTATTAGGAAATGGAAGACATACAAGACCACTGATAATCTCCCTCGATCTGGGGCTCAACGCAAGATCTCACCCCGTGGGGTCAAAATGATCACAAGAACGGTGAGCAAAAATCCCAGAACCACACAGGGGGACCTAGTGAATGACCTGCAGAGAGCTGGGACCAAAGTAACAAAGCCTACCATCAGTAACACACTACGCCGCCAGGGACTCAAATCCTGCAGTGCCAGACGTGTCCCCTGCTTAAGCCAGTACATGTCCAGGCCCGTCTGAAGTTTGCTAGAGTGCATTTGGATGATCCAGAAGAGGATTGGGAGAATGTCATATGGTCAGATGAAACCAAAATATAACTTTTTGGTAAAAACTCAACTCGCTCGTGTTTGGAGGACAAAGAATGCTGAGTTGCATCCAAAGAACACCATACCTACTGTGAAGCATGGGGGTGGAAACATCATGCTTTGGGGCTGTTTTTCTGCAAAGGGACCAGGACGACTGATCCGTGTAAAGGAAAGAATGAATGGGGCCATGTTTCGTGAGATTTTGAGTGAAACCTCCTTCCATCAGCAAGGGCATTGAAGATGAAACGTGGCTGGGTCTTTCAGCATGACAATGATCCCAAACACACCGCCCGGGCAACGAAGGAGTGGCTTCGTAAGAAGCATTTCAAGGTCCTGGAGTGGCTTAGCCAGTCTCCAGATCTCAACCCCATATAAAATCTTTGGAGGGGAGTTGAAAGTCCATGTTGCCCAGTGACAGCCCCAAAACATCACTGCTCTAGAGGAGATCTGCATGGAGGAATGGGCCAAAATACCAGCAACAGTGTGTGAAAACCTTGTGAAGACTTACAGAAAACGTTTGACCTGTGTCATTGCCAACAAAGGGTATATAACAAAGTATTGAGAAACTTTTGTTATTGACCAAATACTTATTTTCCACCATAATTTGCAAATAAATTCATAAAAAAATCCTACAATTTGATTTTCTGGATTATTTTTTCTCATTTTGTCTGTCATAGTTGACGTGTACCTATGATGAAAATTACAGGCCTCTCTCATCTTTTTAAGTGGGAGAACTTGCACAATTGGTGGCTGACTAAATACTTTTTTCCCCACTGTACATTATTTCTTTAGGAATGTAGTGAAGTAAAAGTAAAAGTAGTCAAAAATATAAATAGTAAAGTAAAGTACAGATACCCCCCAAAAAACTACTTAAGTTACTTTAAAGTATTTTTACTTAAGTACTTTACACCACTGTGGATAACACCAAATGCAGGCAGTGCACCACACTGGGGACCTGAGACCTGTTCTCTCTCTCCCTCCTCACTCCAACTCTCTCATCATCTATTCTCTTGATCCATCCTGTCAAGCTGTCTGAAGTGTCACACCCTGACAGTGGTGCGTGTCGCCAGTCCGGCCCGACCCGTTCCTGCTCCTCGCACCAGACCAGTGGTGCGTGTGTCCAGTCCGGCACGGCCCGTGCCCGTTCCACGGCACCGGTCAGCTGCTCCACTCCGGAGCCAGAGCAGTCCGCTCCACCGGTGCCTGATCCAGCTCCGGTCAGCTGCTCCACTCCGGAGTCAGAGCAGTCCGCTCCACCGTGCCTGATCCAGCTCCGGTCAGCTGCTCCACTCCGGAGTCAGAGCAGTCCAATCCACCGAGGTTAGTCCAGCTCCGGTAAGCTGCTCCACTCCGGAGCCAGAGCAGCCCACTCCACCGGTGCCTGATCCAGCTCCGGTCAGCTGCTCCACTCCGGAACCAGAGCAGTCCGCTCCACCGGGGTCTAGTCCAGCTCCGGTCAGCAGCTCCACTCCGGATCCAGAGTAGTCCGCTCCACCGGTGCACAGTCCAGCTCCGGTCAGCAGCTCCACTCCGGATCCAGAGCAGTCCGCTCCACCGGTGCCCAGTCCAGCTCCGGTCAGCGGCTCCAGTCCAGACCCAGACCCAGACGTCAGCCCCTCTCCAGGTTCGGGGTCTCCCACACCAGGGTCCAGACAGGGCTTGGTATATCGTGAGGGGAAGCAGCGCGCCGAGTTCCAGACCAGACCAGGGGGCGCAACAGGGAGGCGGAGAGAATGTGGTCGTCACGCCCTGAGCCGGATCCGCCTCCGAGGTGGAATGCCCACCCGGACCCTACCCCTGTTATGTCAGGTTTGTGCGGTCGGAGTCCGCACCTTTGTGGGGGTACTGTCACGCCCTGACTTATGGGACTCTAGTATGTTGAGTCAGGGTGTGGAGTTCTATGTTGTATATTCTATGTTTAGTTCTAGTTGTTCTACTTCTATGTTTGGCCGGGTGTGATTCCCAATCAGAGGCAGCTGTCGCTTGTTGTCTCTGATTGGGGATCATACTTTAGTAGCCTGTTTGGTATCACTAGTTGTGGGATCTTGTTCCATGTAGAGGCTTGTATTGTGTTTAGCCTGAGGACTTCACGTTACGTTGTTTTGTTCATGTGTTTAGTTTATATAATAAACATGTATGCATTTCACGCTGCGCTTTGGTCTGACCCGTCCTTCAACGTCCGGTGACATGAAGCTTTAGTGCTGAACAGTAGAGTGCTGAACAGTAGAGTGATGCTGAACAGTAGAGTGATGCTGAACAGTAGAGTGATGCTGAACAGTAGAGTGGTGCTGAACAGTAGAGTGATGCTGAACAGTAGAGTGCTGAACAGTAGAGTGATGCTGAACAGTAGAGTGATGCTGAACAGTAGAGTGATGCTGAACAGTAGAGTGCTGAACAGTAGAGTGATGCTGAACAGTAGAGTGATGCTGAACAGTAGAGTGGTGCTGAACAGTAGAGTGCTGAACAGTAGAGTGCTGAACAGTAGAGTGATGCTGAACAGTAGAGTGATGCTGAACAGTAGAGTGCTGAACAGTAGAGTGATGCTGAACAGTAGAGTGGTGCTGAACAGTAGAGTGCTGAACAGTAGAGTGATGCTGAACAGTAGAGTGGTGCTGAACAGTAGAGTGCTGAACAGTAGAGTGATGCTGAACAGTAGAGTGCTGAACAGTAGAGTGATGCTGAACAGTAGAGTGAGTGAACAGTAGAGTGATGCTGAACAGTAGAGTGCTGAACAGTAGAGTGATGCTGAACAGTAGAGTGGTGCTGAACAGTAGAGTGGTGCTGAACAGTAGAGTGCTGAACAGTAGAGTGGTGCTGAACAGTATAGTGCTGAACAGTAGAGTGATGCTGAACAGTAGAGTGCTGAACAGTAGAGTGCTGCTGAACAGTAGAGTGGTGCTGAACAGTAGAGTGGTGCTGAACAGTAGAGTGCTGAACAGTAGAGTGGTGCTGAACAGTAGAGTGCTGAACAGTAGAGTGATGCTGAACAGTAGAGTGCTGAACAGTAGAGTGATGCTGAACAGTAGAGTGGTGCTGAACAGTAGAGTGGTGCTGAACAGTAGAGTGCTGAACAGTAGAGTGCTGAACAGTAGAGTGATGCTGAACAGTAGAGTGATGCTGAACAGTAGAGTGGTGCTGAACAGTAGAGTGATGCTGAACAGTAGAGTGATGCTGAACAGTAGAGTGGTGCTGAACAGTAGAGTGGTGCTGAACAGTAGAGTGCTGAACAGTAGAGTGATGCTGAACAGTAGAGTGATGCTGAACAGTAGAGTGGTGCTGAACAGTAGAGTGCTGAACAGTAGAGTGCTGCTGAACAGTAGAGTGGTGCTGAACAGTAGAGTGCTGCTGAACAGTAGAGTGGTGCTGAACAGTAGAGTGCTGAACAGTAGAGTGCTGAACAGTAGAGTGCTGCTGAACAGTAGAGTGGTGCTGAACAGTAGAGTGGTGCTGAACAGTAGAGTGGTGCTGAACAGTAGAGTGCTGCTGAACAGTAGAGTGGTGCTGAACAGTAGAGTGCCCTAATGAAAAAGTATTACTGAATTACTACTCATCACTACTAACAAGATCTACACAAAATTTACTGGTTTTACTACTTGATTGCTATTGTGATGTGTAGTAAACCAGTAGTGATTTATGTATCAATTTAAAGGGAAACTTTACCGCTAGACGCTATTTGTTTTTCCAGTCTTTAATTATGAGTGATGATGGGTGTTTCAGACATAATTATACACTATAGCTGTATTTTAGAAGTTTCGCGCTGGGAGAGTTCAATCAATTACATTTTTACATTTTAGTCATTTAGCAGACGCTCTTATCCAGAGCGACTTACAGTTAGTGAGTGCATAAATTTTTATCATACTGGTCCCCCGTGGGAATCGAACCCACAACCCTGGCCTTGCAAGCGCCATGCTCTACCAACTGAGCTACACGGGACAACCAATGACGTCATTGGTTGATTGAGCCTGCTGTCTGATCTAAAAATGAATGGTGTCATGTTTTGAAGCAATTATTGTGGCCTTTGTGTTTCGCCGATTGCATGATCACACCAGTGGTGTAAAGTACTTAAGTAAAAATACTTTAAAGTAACTTAAGTCGTTTTTTGGGGTATCTGTACTTTACTTTACTATTTATATGTTTGACAACTTTTACATTTACTTCACTACATTCCTAAAGAAAATAGTATACTTTTTTACTCCATACATTTTCCCTGACACCCAAAAGTACCCGTTACATTTTGAATGCTTAGCAGGACAGGAAAATGGTCCAATTCACACACTTATCAAGAGAACATCCCTGGTCATCCCTACTGCCTCTGATCTGGTGGACTCACTAAACACATGCTTCGTTTGTAAATTATGTCAGTGTTGGAGCGTGCCCCTGGCTATCCGTAAATGACAAAAACAAGAAAATGGTGTCGTCTGGTTTGCTTAATATAAAGAATGGAATTTGAAATTATTTATACTTGTACTTTTACTTTTGATACTTAAGTACATTTTAGCAATTACATTTACTTTTGATACTTAAGTATATTTAAAACCAAATGCTTTTAGACTTTTACTCAAGTAGTATTTTACTGGGTGACTTTTACTTTTACTTGAATCATTTTCTATTAAGGTATCTTTACTTTTACTCAAGTATGACAATTGGGTACTTTTTCCACCTCCAGATCATGCTAGCAGCAAGTAGATATGGCTATCCTTGTTCAACAGAGCTAATGGACTCAACGATGTTCCTGTCTGCCAGGACATTGCAGCATATCCAGGATGACTCATTTTCCCAGGCGTGGTAAAGACTACAGCCTGACGGGAGCCCTACTTCCTTGTTCCCACCCTATAAGGCGGGCTTTTCATTTCCCAGGCGTGGTAAAGACTACAGCCTGACGGGAGCCCTACTTCCTTGTTCCCACCCTATAAGGCGGGCTTTTCAAAACGGGGACGGTGCTAGTTTACAGGTTCACAGGGGCTATGTTACCATGCACTGTCTATCTGAGACTGCTAAAGCATTAGCTACAATGGCTGCTTCTGACATCTCTATCTGAGACTGCTAAAGCATTAGCTACAATGGCTGCTTCTGACATCTCTATCTGAGACTGCTAAAGCATTAGCTACAATGGCTGCTTCTGACATCTCTATCTGAGACTGCTAAAGCATTAGCTACAATGGCTGCTTCTGACATCTCTATCTGAGACTGCCAATGGCTGCTTCTGACATCTCTATCTGAGACTGCCAATGGCTGCTTCTGACATCTCTATCTGAGACTGCCAATGGCTGCTTCTGACATCTCTATCTGAGACTGCCAATGGCTGCTTCTGACATCTCTATCTGAGACTGCCAATGGCTGCTTCTGACATCTCTATCTGAGACTGCCAATGGCTGCTTCTGACATCTCTATCTGAGACTGCCAATGGCTGCTTCTGACATCTCTATCTGAGACTGCCAATGGCTGCTTCTGACATCTCTCTATCTGAGACTGCCAATGGCTGCTTCTGACATCTCTATCTGAGACTGCCAATGGCTGCTTCTGACATCTCTATCTGAGACTGCCAATGGCTGCTTCTGACATCTCTATCTGAGACTGCCAATGGCTGCTTCTGATGATTCCTCTTTTGAAGAACAGCTGGATGACAACATTTTGTAAATATATTTTACACAGGAACATACAGCCCTATTTAGTCCAGAGATAACAGGAACATACAGCCCTATTTAGTCCAGAGATAACAGGAACACACAGCCCTATTTAGTCCAGAGATAACAGGAACATACAGCCCTATTTAGTCCAGAGATAACAGGAACATACAGCCCTATTTAGTCCAGAGATAACAGGAACATACAGCCCTATTTAGTCCAGAGATAACAGGAACATACAGCCCTATTTAGTCCAGAGATAACAGGAACATACAGCCCTATTTAGTCCAGAGATAACAGGAACACACAGCCCTATTTAGTCCAGAGATAACAGGAACATACAGCCCTATTTAGTCCAGAGATAACAGGAACATACAGCCCTATTTAGTCCAGAGATAACAGGAACATACAGCCCTATTTAGTCCAGAGATAACAGGAACATACAGCCCTATTTAGTCCAGAGATAACAGGAACATACAGCCCTATTTAGTCCAGAGATAACAGGAACATACAGCCCTATTTAGTCCAGAGATAACAGGAACATACAGCCCTATTTAGTCCAGAGATAACAGGAACATACAGCCCTATTTAGTCCAGAGATAACAGGAACATACAGCCCTATTTAGTCCAGAGATAACAGGAACATACAGCCCTATTTAGTCCAGAGATAACAGGAACATACAGCCCTATTTAGTCCAGAGATAACAGGAACATACAGCCCTATTTAGTCCAGAGATAACAGGAACATACAGCCCTATTTAGTCCAGAGATAACAGGAACATACAGCCCTATTTAGTCCAGAGATAACAGGAACATACAGCCCTATTTAGTCCAGAGATAACAGGAACATACAGCCCTATTTAGTCCAGAGATAACAGGAACATACAGCCCTATTTAGTCCAGAGATAACAGGAACATACAGCCCTATTTAGTCCAGAGATAACAGGAACATACAGCCCTATTTAGTCCAGAGATAACAGGAACATACAGCCCTATTTAGTCCAGAGATAACAGGAACATACAGCCCTATTTAGTCCAGAGATAACCGGAACATACAGCCCTATTTAGTCCAGAGATAACAGGAACATACAGCCCTATTTAGTCCAGAGATAACAGGAACATACAGCCCTATTTAGTCCAGAGATAACAGGAACATACAGCCCTATTTAGTCCAGAGATAACAGGAACATACAGCCCTATTTAGTCCAGAGATAACAGGAACATACAGCCCTATTTAGTCCAGAGATAACAGGAACATACAGCCCTATTTAGTCCAGAGATAACAGGAACATACAGCCCTATTTAGTCCAGAGATAACAGGAACATACAGCCCTATTTAGTCCAGAGATAACAGGAACATACAGCCCTATTTAGTCCAGAGATAACAGGAACATACAGCCCTATTTAGTCCAGAGATAACAGGAACATACAGCCCTATTTAGTCCAGAGATAACAGGAACATACAGCCCTATTTAGTCCAGAGATAACAGGAACATACAGCCCTATTTAGTCCAGAGATAACAGGAACATACAGCCCTATTTAGTCCAGAGATAACAGGAACATACAGCCCTATTTAGTCCAGAGATAACAGGAACATACAGCCCTATTTAGTCCAGAGATAACAGGAACATACAGCCCTATTTAGTCCAGAGATAACAGGAACATACAGCCCTATTTAGTCCAGAGATAACAGGAACATACAGCCCTATTTAGTCCAGAGATAACAGGAACATACAGCCCTATTTAGTCCAGAGATAACAGGAACATACAGCCCTATTTAGTCCAGAGATAACAGGAACATACAGCCCTATTTAGTCCAGAGATAACAGGAACATACAGCCCTATTTAGTCCAGAGATAACAGGAACATACAGCCCTATTTAGTCCAGAGATAACAGGAACATACAGCCCTATTTAGTCCAGAGATAACAGGAACATACAGCCCTATTTAGTCCAGAGATAACAGGAACATACAGCCCTATTTAGTCCAGAGATAACAGGAACATACAGCCCTATTTAGTCCAGAGATAACAGGAACATACAGCCCTATTTAGTCCAGAGATAACAGGAACATACAGCCCTATTTAGTCCAGAGAGCAAGATAAATCATTGCGAGACCAGCAAGCAGCGGCTTCAACCTATGCCAGCTGGACCAGGCCTCAGGAGGGTAAATGACAAACGAGTAAGTTGTTTTGCTGTCGGAAGTTAGCTAGCTCTCTTTTTACAGGAGGCAGTGTTGTTCAGTACGGCATAATTTGGTGATCAATTCAGCCATAACAGGGCTATCTAGTACCACTACAAGCCAAGCAATCCAAGTTTAGCTAACTAGCTAGCTGTGTTTGCTATACCTAAAATGTACTGCAGCCTAACGTTATAGCCAGCTAGCTAACTAGCCTCAGTGCCTCTCATTAGGAGCAAAACTGGAGAAATGTTTTGATGATGGTGGAGAGTAAAGGAATGACTTTGGCTTAATATAGATCTCCATTTTTATGGAACAGTCTGCCTACCCATGTGAGAGACGCAGACTCGGTCTCAACCTTTAAGTCTTTACTGAAGACTTATCTCTTCAGTAGGTCATATGATTGAGTGTAGTCTGGCCCAGGAGTGTGAAGGTGAACGGAAAGGCTGGAGCAACGAACAGCCCTTGCTGTCTCTGCCGGGCCGGTTCCCCTCTCCACTGGGGTTCTCTGCCTCTAACCCTGTTGCAGGGGCTGAGTCACTGGCTTGCTGGTGCTCTTTCATGCCGTCCCTGGGAGGGGGTGCGTCACTTGAGTGGGTTGAGTTACTGACGTGATCTTCCTGTCTGGGTTGGCGCCCCCCTTGGTTTGTGCTGTGGTGGAGACCTCTGTGGGCTATACTCGGCCTTGTCTCAGGATTGTAAGTTGGTGGTTGGGGATATCCCTCTAGTGGTGCGGGGGCTGTGCTTTGGCGGAGTGGGTGGGGTTATATCCTTCCTGTTTGGCCCTGTCCGGGGGTTTCTTCGGATGGGGCCACAGTGTCTCCGGACCGCTCCTGTCTCAGCCTCCAGTATTTATGCTGCAGTAGTTTATGTGTCGGGGGCTGGGGTTAGTTGGTTATACCTGGAGTACTTCTCCTGTCTTATCCAGTGTCCTGTGTGAATTTAAGTATGCTCTCTCTAATTCTCTCGTTCTCTCTTTCTCTCTGAGAACCTGAGCCCTAGGACCATACGTCAGGACTACCGGGCATGATGACACCTTGCTGTCCCCAGTCCGCCTGGCCTTGCTGCTATTCCAGTTTCAACTGTTCTGCCTGCGGCTACGAAACCCCTACCTGTCCCAGACCTGCTGTTTTCAACTCTAAATGATCGGCTATGAAAAGCCAACTGAGAGACCTGAGCCCTAGGACCATACGGCCGGGACTACCGGCCGTGGTGACTCCTTGCTGTCCCCAGTCCGCCTGGCCTTGCTGCTATTCCAGTTTAAACTGTTCTGCCCTGCGGTTATGGAACCCCTACCTGTCCCAGACCTGCTGTTTTAAACTCTAATGATCGGCTATGAAAAGCCAACTGAGATTTATTCCTGATTATTATTTGACCATGCTTGTCACTTATGAACATTTTTGAACATCTTGGCATGGTTCTGTTATAATCTCCACCCGGCACAGCCAGAAGAGGACTGGCCACCCTCATAGCCTGGTTCCTCTCTAGGTTTCTTCCTAGGTTTTGCCTTTCTAGGGAGTTTTTCCTAGCCACCGTGCTTCTACACCTGCATTACTAGCTGTTTGGGGTTTTAGGCTGGGTTTCTGTACAGCACTTCGAGATATTAGCTGATGTAAGAAGGGCTATATAAAATAAAATTGATTGATTGATTGATTGATTGATTAATGACTCATATTATATATATATATATAGTCCTGTGTGTTGTAGCTAGCTAGCTAACGTGTGTCTGTGAGATGTCTCATATTCTACCCCATGCTGCTACAGTAGTTTGAATGTTTAATAGCGTTGTCTTCTTTCTCTCACAGATAATTCCGCTTGGATACAAAATACGTTGATGACACTCAAGAGGAGATGTAAAAGGTCCCATAACAATAATCTCCCCCTTGTGCCAAAGTGACTCGAACACCTCACTGCACCTCCCAAACACCCCACCCTGCCATGATTCCCTTAGACTGGAGTGTTTATTGCTATATGTTTCTTCTACTGTATGCATAGTCATAACTGTTGCTGCTGTGGAAACTCACCAAAGGTCTCCAGAGCAAATCAACTTTGTCTTGACTACAAGCCCATGTCAATGTATTATTGATCCACTGTTTTATCAAATAGATTTTCATATTGGAACTGCCAATATCATTTAGAAATTGTATCTACATCTATCACACTAAGTATGCAGACCCCTTGACTTTTTCCACATTTTGTTACGTTTCAGCCTTATTCTAAAATTGATAAAATTGTTTTCCCCCTCATCAATCTACACACAATACCCCATAATGACAAAGCAAAAACGTGTTTTTAGAAATATTTGCTAATTTAAAAAAAAAAAATATATATATATATATATATATATACATTTACATACGTATTCAGACCCTTTACTCAGTACTTTGTTGAAGCACCTTTGGCAGCGATTACAGACTCAAGTCTTCTTGGGTATGACGCTACAAGATTGTCACACCTCTATTTGGGGAGTTTCTCCCATTCTTCTCTGCAGATCCTCTCAAGCTCTGTCAGGTTGGATGGGGAGCTTCGCTGCACAGCTATTTTCAGGTCTCTCCAGAGATGTTCGATCGGATTCAAGTCCGGGCTCTGTCTGGGCCACTCAAGGACATTCAGAGACTTGTCCCGAAGCCACTCCTTCGTTGTCTTGGCTGTGTGCTTAGGGTCGTTGTCCTGTTGGAAGATGAACCTTCGACCCAGTCTGAGATCCTGAGTGCTCTGGAGCATGTTTTCATCAAGGATCTCTCTGTACTTTGCTCTGTTCATCTTTCCCTTGATCCTGACTCCCAGTCCCTGCCGCTGAAAAACATCCCCACAGCATGATGCTGCCACCACCGTGCTTCACAGTAGGGATGGTGCCAGGTTTCCTCCAGATGTGACGCTTGGCATTCAGGCCAAAGAGTTCAATCTTGGTTTCATCAGACCAGAGAATCTTGTTTCTCATGGTCTGAGAGTCCTTTAGGTGCCTTTTGGCAAACTGAGGAGTGGCTTCCGTCTGGTCACTCTATCATAAAGGCCTGATTGGTGCAGAGATGGTTTTCCTTCTGGAAGGTTCTCCCATCTCCACAGAGGAACTCTAGAGCTCTGTCAGAGTGACCATCGGGTTCTTGGTCACCTCCCTGACCAAGGCCCTTCTCCCCCGATTGCTCAGTTTGGCCGGGCGGCCAGCTCTAGGAAGAGTCTTGGTGGTTCCAAACGTCTTCCATTTAAGAATGACGGAGGCCACTGTGTTCTTGGGGACCTTCAATGCTGCAGAAATGTTTTGGTACCCTTCCCCAGATCTGTGCCTCGACGCAATCCTGTCTCGGAGCTCCTTCGACCTCATGGCTTGGTTTTTGCTCTGACATGCACTGTCAACTGTGGAACCTTATATAGACAGGTGTGTGCCTTTCCAAATCATGTCCAATCAATTTAATTTACCACAGGTGGACTCCAATCAAGTTGTAGAAACATCTCAAGGATGATCAATAGAAACAGGATGCACCTGAGCTGAAAGCGTCTGAATACTTATGTAAATAAGGTATTTCTGTTTTTTATTTTTAATACATTTGCAAACATTTCTAAAAATCTGTTTGGCTAAACACAACACATCTCTGTGACAATGGCTATGGCAGAAACCGTTTTGGCTAGAAATATTTTGTATGTGGTAAAAAGTTATATAAACAGCTAAACAACGACATGAACGTTTCGAAAAAACATACTATGGATCATTTAGCTATTCGATTTAGAATTTTAGGACCCCTTTAGGTGTAAACAATATATAAAAACATCATTTGATAAAATATTGAATTTGGCCTTTACTACGCATTGAATAACACATTAATAAATGGCAAAAAGAACATCATAAGAAACAAGGTGAAGAAGTGTCTGTCTATCTAGGAGATAAAAGAAAGATCAGGAAATATATACACTGTACGAATATACAGTTATATATAGTTTGGACACACCTAGAATAATAGTGAAGACATCAAAACTATGAAATAACACATATGGAATCATGTAGTAACCAAGAAAATGTTAAACAAATCAAAATATATTTGAGATTTGAGATTATTCTATTTTAAGTAGCAACCCTTTGCCTTGATGACAGCTTTGCACACTCTTGGCATTCTCTCAACCAGCTTCATGAGGTAGTCACCTGGAATGCATTTCAATTAACAGGTGTGCCTTGTTAAAAGTTAATTTGTGGAATTTCTTTCCTTCTTAATGCGTTTCAGCCAATCAGTTGTGTTGTGACAAGGTAGGGGTGGTATACAGACGATAGCCCTATTTGGTAAAAGACCAAGTCCATATTATGGCAAGAACAGATCAAATAATCAAAGAGAAACAACAGTCCATCATTACTTTAAGACATGAAGGTCAGTCAATCTGAAACATTTCAAGTTTGAAAGTTTCTTCAAGTGCAGTCGCAAAACCATCAAGCGCTATGATGAAACTGGCTCTCATGAGGACCGCCACAGGAAAGGAAGACCCAGAGTTACCTCTGCTGCAGAGGATAAGTTCATTTGAGTTAACTGCACCTCAGATTGAAGCTCAAATAAATTATTCACAGAGTTCAAGTCACAGACACATCTCAACATCAACTGTTCAGAGGGGACTGTGTGAATCAGGCCTTCATGGTTGAATTGCTGCAAAGAAACCACTACTAAAGGACACCAATAAGAAGAATATACTTGCTTGGGCCAAGAAACACAAGCAATGGACATTAGACCGGTAGGTAGGTGAACTGATGATCTCCGCATGTGTGGTTCCCACCATGAAGCATGGAGGAGGAGGTGTGATGGTGTGGAGGTGCTTTGCTGTTGACACTGTCTGTGATTTATTTAGAATTCAAGGCACACTTAACCAGCATGGCTACCACAGCTTTCTGCAGCGATACGCCATCCCATCTGGTTTGGGCTTAGTGGGACTATCATTTGTTTTTCAACAGGACAACGACCCAAAACACACCTCCAGGCTGTGTAAGGGCTATTTGACCAATAAGGAGAGTGATGGAGTGCTGCATCAGATGACCTGGCCTCCACAATCCCCTGACCTCAACCCAATTGAGATGGTTTGGGATGAGTTGGACTGCAGAGTGAAGGAAAAGCAGCCAACAAGTGCTCAGCATATGTGGAAACTCCTTCAAGACTGTTGGAAAAGCATTCCTCATTAAGCTGGTTGAGAGAATGCCAAGAGTGTGCAAAGCTTTCATCAAGGCAAAGGGTGAATACTTTGAAGAATCTCAAATATAAAATATATTT